>NC_034606.1:32091333-32108217 GCF_900095145.1 Mus pahari
GCTGAAGATGGCCTAATCGGCCATCATTGGGAAGAGAGGCCCCTTGGTCTTGTAAACTTTATATGACCCAGCACAGGGAAAGGCCAGGGCCAAGTAGTGGGAGTGGGTGGGTAGGGGATGGGGGGGGGTATAGGGAACTTTCGGGATAGCATTTGAAATGTAAATAAAGAAAATTTAAAAAATGATGTCAGGAGTACACATTGAAAATACTGTACCCTCTTCATGAAAACAAAAACAAGCAAAAACCAAACCAAACAAACAATAAATAGTTCATGAAAATTGTATATCCATATGTCAATGAATGAAACTGTATTGATTACCCTGCACAAAAATTAGTTCAAAATGGGTCAAAAACTTTAGTGTAAGACATGAAACACTGAAAGTGCTAGAGAAAAATAGACAAAACTCTTCAGAATGCTATGTAGCACAGGAAATAATCTCAGAACTTGCGGCTATATGAAATCAAAAAGTTTCTGTACAGCAAAAGAAATGATCATCAGAGAGAGAATGATAGACTTGCCAAGGATGCACCTGATATGAGAATAGTAGTCAAAACCTATTTTTTAAAACTAAAAACTAAACACCAAACCTCTAGTGAGTTGAGTAAACAATTGTCAAAGGATGAAATAAAGACGACCAGAGCTCTGTCCTTGCTCCCGGATCTGGAGGAGTTTGGCGTGACCCTAATAGTGCCCTGCTTCCCTACAGTTGAAAATTTGGGAGTCCAAAACTAACCAGCTTGGAGTCCTGCCCAACCACCTATCCTAGTTGAATCCACCCACCACCACAGCTGGGTCTGACTGATAACTAACTTGCAGAGTAGGGTCCTCCTGAGGTACTATAGAGCCAATAGAGTATGGTACCCTGATCTCCATTGTCTAGCCCACAGCTTTCCCCACTCTCCTGAGAAGTCTTGCTGCCATCAGGATTATCCAGCTAACACAAGGGAAAACCAGATGCCTAAAGAACAGCATTGGAACACAATGAACAAGACACAGGAAAATATGGCACCACCAGAGCCCAGGTATCCTGCTACAACAAGCCCTGGATTTCCTAATGAACCTGAAGCACAAGACGAAGATCTTAAATTCAATCTTATAAAGATGATAAAGGCCTTTAAAGAGGTCATGAATAAATTCCTTAAGAAAATATATGGAAATACATTCAAACAGGTATAGGCATTAAAAAAAGGAAACAAATAAAAGAAAAACAGGAAAATACAAACAGGTGAAGGATATGAATAAAGTGGTTGAAGACATGAAAGGGAAAATAAAAGCAAAAAAAAAAAAAAAACCCACAAACTAAGGTAATGCTGAAGATGGAAAACCTAGCAAAAAGAACAGCAACTACCAACATAAGCATCATCAATAGAATACAGGAGATAGAAAACACGATAGACAAAATTAATATATCAGTCAAGGAAAATTCAAAATCTAAAAAGTGCATGACATAAAACATTCAGGAAATCTGGGACAATCTGGAATGACCTAAGGAAGAGGAGGATGAGGATGAGGATGAGGATGAGGATGAGGAGGAGGAGGAGGAGGAGGAGGAGGAGGAGGAAGAAGAAGAAGAAGAAGAAGAAGAAGAAGAAGAAGAAGAAGAAGAAGAAGAAGAAGAAGAAGAAGAAGAAGAAGAAGGACTCTCAGTTCAAAGGCCCAGAAAACATCTTCAACAAAATTGTAGAAGAAAATTTCCCTAATCTAAATAAAGAGATGCCAATAAAAGTATAAGAACCTTACAGAACACCAAACAGATTGGATTAGAAAAGAAAATCTTCCTGTCACATAATAAACAAAACACTAAAGGCACAGAACAAAGAAATAATATTAGAAGCAGCAAGGTGGAAAGGCTAAGTAACATACAAAGGCAGACCTATCAGAATTAAACCTGATTTCTCATGAGACTCTAAAAGCTAGAAGGGTTCAGTCGGAGGTCTTGCAAACCCTAAGAGACTGCAGATATCAGCCCAGAGTACTATATCCAGGAAAACTTTCAATCATAGATGGAGAAACCAATATAATTCCATGACAAAACCAAATCCAAACCATATGTTTTCACTAGCCCAGACCTACAGAGGATACTAGAAGGGAAACTACAACCCAATGAGGATAAATATACTTAAGTTTAAACACTTTCACACCATTAAAACCAATAGAAAAGAATCTCTCTCTCTCTCTCTCTCTCTCTCTCTCTCTCTCCCTCCTCTCTCTCTCCCCACCATCAAAATAATGGGAAGTATCAGTCATTGGTCATTAATATCTCTCAACATCAACGGACCCAATTCCCCAGTAAAAAGACACAGGCTAAGAGAATGGATGAATAAACAGAATCCATAATTCTGCTCTATACAAGAAATATATTTTACCAACAAAAATAGTCATTATATCAGTAAAAAGGGCTGGAAAAGGGTTTTCCAAGCAAATGGACCTAAGAAACAAACTGGAGTAGCCATTCTAATATCTTAATAAAACAGTCTTTCAACAGAAAATAATCAAAAGAGACATGGAAGGACACTTCATGCTCATCAAAGGAAAAATCCACCAAGAAAACATCTCTATTCTAAACATCTATGTCCCAAATGCAAGATCACCAACATTTGTAAAAGAAGCATTACTTAAAATTACACACTGAACCCCACACATTAATAGTGGGAGATCTCCACACCCCACTCTCACTAATGAACAGATCATGGAGACAAAAACCGAACAGAGAAATAACAAAACTAACAGATGTTATGATACAAATGGACTTAACAGATATCTATGGAACATTTCACCCAACCACAAAAGAATATACCTTCTCAGCATATCACAGAACCTTCTTTAAAACTGACCATAGAATTGGTCACAAAGCAAACTTCAACAGATACAAGAAGACTGAAATAACCCTGTACACCTTATCAGATCACCATGGTTTAAAGCTGGGCTTCACCAATAACAAACAACAAAAAGCCTACCCTATATTCATGGAAGCTGAACAACTCTTTATTCAATGATGACTAGGTCAGGGAAGAGAGAAAGAAATTAAAGATTTTCTATAATTCAATAAAAATGAGGGCACCCGAGAAGTATGACCACATCCTGTACATATCAGAACTTTAATGAAAACATTTTAAACAAAAAGATCAATTTCTTTTATGGAAAATTTTCAAGAAAGCAGAATATATGGCATAAATATAAATATATGGCATAACTAAGGATTGCTGCATCTATTCAAGTTTACAATGGAAAAGAGCCAAGAGTTGGGGCAGAGATATTTAAAAGAAACAGTACCCTTTGTAGAAGATAAGAGCTTGAGCAAGTTAAAAGTTGCTGTTGTGTGTGAAGATAAGAAGCTGTATAGTTAAAGAGAAAAATCTTGCTCTCCACATTTCCACAGTAGGAAATGTGCAAGACCTTCTCAGCAAAGGCTCTACCCTATAAACACAGAAGCTTATTTAAAAAGAAAGAACCCAAACTGAGAAAATAACTGAATGGGTCCCCTGATCCCTCAGAGCAAAATTCCAGGGAGGTGTTTCCTAGAGTTAGCACACAGATGCTGATAGAACTGTGGTTCAAGGAGTCTCTCTGATGGACCACTGCATGAGGCTGTGAAGGAAAGATAATGGAGGCACCAGGATTGTGAAGATTCCAGGGCTGTGGGATCTTGTACTGAGGAAAGATTCAGGTATGGAGTAGACTTGCCCAAGAGAGATGTTATGCGTGCTAGAAGCAGCAAAGCTAGAGAGGCCCCTTTGGAACCTACATAAATAACTACATCATGAGCCTCAGGTGCTGGTTATAGATCTTCATAATTTAGGTTTTTGCCTGGTAAATTTGAATATTGC
This sequence comes from Mus pahari, assembly GCF_900095145.1. Taxonomy (NCBI): domain Eukaryota; kingdom Metazoa; phylum Chordata; class Mammalia; order Rodentia; family Muridae; genus Mus; species Mus pahari. The sequence continues at coordinate 32,095,163 of NC_034606.1, forward strand.
TATTGGTCTGACCATTCCTTGTTTGTCTTTAACATCTCCTTTTGGAATAGTAATGTTTCATTTTTACTATTATATATTAGAAGTACGTAATTTGATTTTTCATTGGACTGGGGTTCACAATTAAAATAGTGCCTTTGGTCTCAGAATAAACTTTAGACATTTAAATTGTGTTGGAACCATTACAGATTGTTGGGACTTTTGAAATTTGACGCAATGCATTTTCCATTATGAGTTGGCCATGAACCTAAGTGCACAAAAGTTAGAAGGTTATGACCTAAATGTGGAATGTTTGAGTGCCAACTTGACAGTGAGTTGGGAGTTGGCTTATAATAATTTATACTGTCACCATGACAAGACCAAGAATGACAGGAAAGGATCCTCTGGGCATGTGTTCAAGGGGTTCTCCTGATTAGGTTACCTTCAGCAGGTTGGGCCCTAGACTAGTTAAACGGGGGGAAAGGGAATTGATCAACAGCATGCATTTATTTGTCTACTTCCTGATTATGATACAGTTTTAACAGCTGCCACCAAGCCCACCTATCCCAATGAACTTCCTCTGAAACTGTAAGTGAAAATCAACCCTCTATTCTTTTATCAGGTTTGTTTTTATTAGGTTATTTTAGCATAGCAATAGGGAGAATAACCGGTGCTATTCATTCCTGATTATGTAGTTATTGAAATTATTCTCTTATTTCCAATTTTAGAGATTTCACTACTAGGAGTAAGAAATGAAGTTGAGATGAACCCCGTAACATTGCTGAAATTGCCCATAAGTCACAGGTTAGTTATGTGTACCCTAAAATTTACACATAGTACATTTTCTCTTACTAATGTATATGCAATTAGTGGCTTAGTATAGGCAAAAATATCCAGTTATGGATGAAGATGGGAAGAGTGACATCCTTGGTTTCTTTCTTGATAGGAAAACATTAGTCCTGCACCACCGAGTGAGATATTATCCACAAGTTTTTGGTATGTGCCCTTTTAAAACTTAGATTTGAGACATTTCTTTTAATTCTTACTTGGTGAGAGTTTTTTTTTTTTATTATGAAAGTTGGATTTTTGTAGTTGGACTGTTTTGATGTTGAATTTCAAAAACTGTTCATGTTTGTCTTTATTCTCATGTAAATGATCATATCTATATGTCTTTCATCATGATGTATTTTATGTTGTAATACTTTTAGAGGTTAAAACAACTTTGCACTCTCGAATCAATTCTACTTAGTTATTATATATAATCTAGTTTATAGATCCTTTTTTATTATACTACTAAAAATAATGATTCTATAATAATGAGAAATGTTGTTTTCTTTATGTGTTTGTCCTTAATAACAGGAATTAACATCAGATGAAATATCCCCTTCTCCTCTGCCAGTGCCTGACAAATAGAGATGGCTCACAGCCATCCATTGGACAGAGCACAGGTCTCCAATGAAGGACAGAGAAGTGGATGCTCACAGCCATCCATTGTACAGAGCACAGGGTCTCCAATGAAGGAGCTAGAGAAAGTACTCAAGGAGCTGAAGGTGTTTTCAGCCCCATAGGAGGAACAACAATATGAACTAACCAGTACCTCCAGAGATCCCTGGGACTAAACCACCAACCAAAGAAAACACATGGTGAGACTCATGACTCTAGCTGTATATGTAGCAGAGGATGGCCTAGTCGGTTATCAATGGGAGGAGAGGCCCTTGGTCCTGTGAAAGTTCTATGCCCCAGTGTAGGGGAATGCCAGGGCCAGGAATTGGGAGTGGGTGGGTTGGGGAGCAGGGGAAGGGGGAGGGGACAGAGGGTCTTCGGAGGGGAAGCTAGGAAAGGGGATAACATTTGAAATATAAATAAAAAAATCTAATAAAAAAGGAAGGTAAAGAAAAAAAGAAATATCCCCTTTTCTATTTTCTGGAAGACTTTAAAGCCCATCTTATTTCTTTCTTAAATGTTTAGTAGAAGTCACTAGTGAAGCCTTTAGGATTTCTTTTTTCATTTTATAAAGATTTTTAAACTGTTAGTTCAGTTTTATTGATATGCATCTATTCAGAGTTCTAATTTCTTCTTTCCAAATATATTTTACTTTTACTTGTCTATATACGTGTAAGTCTGTGTGTGATATGTATGCATAAGTGCTAGTGCTAGCAGAGGCCAGGAGAGGGCATCTAGAACTGGAATTACCGGAAGTTATGAGCTGCCAGAATTCCGGTGCTGAGGCATCTCTCCAGCCCTATAATTTCTTCTTTGAGTTTGAATTTGAAGTTTGTATCATTCTATAAATTTATGCATTCTATCTGGTTGTCTGCATAGCTACCTTAATAGCTTTTATAAATGTACTTTATAACGACTTTAGTTTAAACCTATATGTCTTATGTAGTGATGTCCTTTTTTTGTGCTTGATTTTGTATCTAGCTGTGTCTTCCTTTTTTGATAGTTTTAGGTGACCCCTGTAAAAAGATTATTCCACCCTAGAAGGAGTTAAGATGAGACCCACAGATTGAGAACCACTGCACCTAGAGGCTTCTCAAGGTTGTTTTGTTGTTTTTTGTTTGTTTGTTTGTTTTTGTTTTTTGTTTTTTTGTTTAGCTTTTTAAAGAAGCTAGTTATTTATTTTATTTTTCCTGTTGTTTTTCATTTATTTTTTCTCTGCTATTTAATTTTTTTCTTTTTCATTGCATTCATTGATCTCTTTTTTTAACCCTTTACGGTAGAAGCTATGGTCACTGACTTTAGCTGTTAATTTCTTCTATTTTAAGCACTTAAAGCTATGAATTTCCTTTTAAGCTCTGACTCACTTGACTACATACCACAACTTTTGTATGTCACATCATCATGTCAGAGACTGACACAGACACTTCTTCCATCCTTTCAGAATAGGAATGGAAACTTACACTATGGTGAGTTTAAAGTGAGGAACACTAATGTGAGGCTCACAGAGAGTCCCATAGAAGGGACCCAAGGCAAAGGAGGCAGCACCCACATCTGTACTGTTGGCAGACAACTGTGGTGCAGCATGACTCAGCTGGTCACATTGCATGCACATCCGCACTGTTGAAAGAGCACTGTGGGGCAGCATGACTCAGCTGATCACATTGCATGCACATCCGCACTGTTGAAAGACCACTGTGGGGCAGCATGACTCAGCTGATCACATTNAGCATGACTCAGCTGATCACATTGCATGCACATCCGCACTGTTGAAAGACCACTGTGGGGCAGCATGACTCAGCTGATCACATTGCATGCACATCTGCACTGTTGAAAGACCACTGTGGGGCAGCATGACTCAGCTGGTCACATTGCATGCACATCCGCACTGTTGGAAGAGCACTGTGGTGCAGCATGACTCAGCTGGTCACATTGCATGCACATCTGCACTGTTGGAAGACCACTGTGGGGCAGCATGACTCAGCTGGTCACATTGCATGCACATCTGCACTGTTGGCACACAACTGTTGTGCAGCAAGACTCAGTTGGTCACATTGCATGCACATCTGCACTGTTGGAAGACCACTGTGGGGCAGCATGACTCAGCTGGTCACATTTGCATGCATATCTGCACTGTTGGCAGACAACTGTGGTGCAGCATGACTTCTCCTGTGTACTCAGACCCATCTATAAAGAGCTTCGGGGAACTTCTCACAGACTGGTAAGGGTGGAACCCGGGAGGATTCCTGACCCCCCCACTTGGCCTTTGATGGCTCAGGGCAGGGGTAGCTGAGTATAGTTTTTCTGTGATGGATATTGTTGCCAAGAGCTTAATTTCTACAAGTCTCTGTCTTGCCAGGCTGGCTCCTATTCTTGGGATCTTGGCTTTTGGAGGTTTTTCTGGTTGGCTATTCAGGTTTTATCTGTGTCCAAGGACATTTGTGATTTGCAAGATTTTCATGTGAGATTGAAATTAGAACCAAGGGGTTTGCTCCCACGTGCTCCTCTGGTCTTAAGGTAGGTGTCTAGTCTTCTTCCTTGATCCCTCCACTTTTCTGTGTCTTCTTATGTTTGTTCACAGGTGATGTCTACCACTTAAGATACTCTTAGGAGGGATAGGGAAAACCATTTCTACCCCATCTTTCTGGATATGGAAATTGAGTGCAAAAAAGTTTTATTTCCCAGGTGACCCAAGATAAGGAAAGATGTGGCTTTGAGTACAGGGTAGATGCATGGGAAAGAGGTAAAAGCTGTCCTAGAGGAAGCAGAGGCCCAGTAATATCAATACTGTGGTAGACTGACGTAGGAAATAGAGGGCGGCTAGTAAGCAGCTCCTTATGAGGGTTACAGGCATCAGTGGATTCAGAAGTGAAGGTGTGTGATGTGCCATTTATAATATCTCCCCATGTACCATGACTGCATTTTCCTTACGTCTTCAGCATATCTAATTATGCACAGAGGCCCTGTATTATGGAAAGAATGAAACAAAATGTACACTAATCTGTGGCATTCAGAACCAAGCAGTTCCTGTGCCAGTGAGGAGGAGCCTTAGTCGTACATGGAAGCTGATGGAGTTACTGTGGAAGCCATGTTCTGAGTTTCAGTGGAGAAAGGTACAGCAGAGGTGAGGAGCTGAGTCATTGTGAGGAGACAGCTTCACACGGGGGATACTGAAGGTCCTGTTCCGCTCTACTGCTTAGCTAGAGAGAAGCCCTCTTCTAGTGGGGCAGACTGAAGCCCACACTGTTCTGTCCAATACTGAGCTCACACTACCCACTTCAGTGGTCTGCCAAGTGAGTCTGGGTATAAAGCATCTGTCCCTCTCCCCCAGAGCCCCTGTATTCATGGGCTGTGTCCAAAGGTCCTAAAGACCAGGTCCAGTGGAGCAAAGACACCTCAGCAAGGGACAGGCCCTATCACCTACACTCCACTGCTTCCCAGGGTTAGAGCCAGGCACAGTGACTAAGCATTCAGCCTGCCTGGCTAACCTGGGGCATGGTGAGAAGCAGGGGGAGCAGTGGGTCTCTGACAAACCTTCTCACCACTACATTCAACTTTCACAGTTATCTGGTTTGAAGAACCCACAAATGGAGTCGTGCTGGGCTGCCCAGAGTTGTGGTGCTTTAACAGAGAAGGTGCCGGCAGCCGTCAGAACAAGGGGTCTCCAGAGTCCTTACAGCATGGGCAGCAGACTCTGCGCATGGGGAGTTCCTCCTCCTGAGTTTCAGAATGTACAACACGGCTCCTTAAGACATCTTCCTTGGATAACTGTCTTAGGTAGTTGTTCTCCCTCTAACTTTTCAGGGTGACAGACTTTCCTGAACTTGGGTTTCCTGAGCACCTGAGAGTGAGTCTCTATGCCTGCTAGTGAGGTTTGAATTTTCTGACATTTTCTAGGGCTTTCTCTGCAGCTGGTAAAGGAGGTTCCATGAGCTTCTGGCAGCTGCTCTTCTGCTTTGCGAGACTACGGAGCTGTGAGGATCCAGAGGTGAAGAAAGGGGAGAGTGCAGGGAACAAAGCAGGGTGGGGGCTGCCTGTTAGGATTTGAAGGAATCGCCATGAAGTAGAAAACTAGGAAGGATCTCAGGCTGGCAATCACAGCTAAACCAGTGTGGGAAGTATTTAAACAAGAATGGTCCAGGGAAAGGGAACCTGACCTATGTGGAGGAGACCTGTATGGAGGCTAGGGAATGATGGGGGAACCCCAAAAGTGCCGTTGCCTAGGAAGGTGGCAAGGAGCAGGGTTTCTTACCTGATTTAACTGTACATTCAGTTTGTCTCATGACCAGAACATGTTTAGGTATTTGGGAGTGATTTGTGAGCCCCAACTTCAAATTCCTGTTAAGTCTTCCTTCTGCCACTATTTAGAGACAAGGTCTTCACACAATAATTAAACTAAAATAAGGATCTTTAAGGTAGACCATAACCTAATGTCTCTGGTGTTTTCAGGAGTAGAGACTGGGACACAGACATACAAAAGGGAAATGCCACAACAAAAACAGAGACTGCCTGGCACCCATAAGCCACAGAGAGGAGCCTCAGAAACAAACCCTGACACCTTCATTTCAGTCTTCCAGCCCCCTGAGCTCTGAGGAGAAGCTTGGCCATTGTGTAAGCCATTAAATCCACAGTACTCTGTGATGGCAGCCCAAACCAGCTTGAATAGTTACCCATTTGGGGCACTTATGCCAAGTACTGTGAAAACCATAGTTAACCTGCCTGGTCTCTCCAACATCCCCTCTTGGTCTCTATCCAGGGCGGGGTGAGCCCTTGGTGTCCGCCCAGTGGGAGACAGGCTCTCTTCCCACAACTCTGCTTCCTTTTTCTAAGGATGCCATTACTCAGAGTCTGATATGCTCCTCCTCCACTCCACCCTTGAGGCATCATTCACTGGCCTCGGCCCTTTTTCCTGCCCTGTGTTCTGTGTATTTGTCGTTGCCCCCCACAGTGATGACCTTTGCACATTGAGAAAATAATAACAGCAATGATGACGGTATGGATGAGCCGCCTTCCTTAATTCTTTGCTCCCTTGAAGAGAGCCTGCAGACAAGTAGATGTGCATGTCCACTGTCTTCTTAACTTTGTTTAGAAGAAGGACACTTCCTTCTTCTCAGGAATAAGGATCATTTTCAAAGATTACACGGGGGCAGATGGGAAGTAGAGAAGCTGATGCTGACAGTGCAGGGACATGTGGGCCTCATGTGTGAAAGAATCCCACTGCCTGCCTCTGCTAGCTTGGCTTGGCAGGACTAAGTACTCAGAAAAGGGGGACTAGAGAAAGGTGTGCACATATGCATGTGTGCTCGTGCATGCAAGAACAGGTATGCGAGGTATACTTGGATTCCTTCAGTACAACTCTGAATTCAATACTAATGACAACAGAATTGTCCTGTTTTGTTTTCTGCCATGGCTTCATTTTCTACAATATTACCTACAGATGTTGGGCTTTAAAGTAATACTAAAGGAAGGAAGGAAGGAAGGAAGGAAGGAAGGAAGGAAGGAAGGAAGGAAGGAAGGAAGGAAGGGGAGAGAAGGAGAAGACAGTGAGGGAATCAGGAGGAAGAGGAGGTATTTTATCTTCCACAGTTTTATGATCGAACTCTGTCACCCCTAAGGGTACAGAACCCTGGCATTTGCCCGTAAAGAAAAATTTTAATGCCAACCTTACATTTCTTATCCACATAGACTGGAGTGGTCACCCTAGTGACCACTCGAGTATTCTTAGTGGGACCATACTCAAGCAGAAGGAGTTCCTGTGACTGGCAGAGAAAACAAAGTGAGCTGAGCCACTGCCCTGTCAAGTGTCCTTGAACAGGAGAACACTGCTTGCCACTGTGCTATAAAGGCTCCCTGATGAACAGACTCAGATGGGACATTGCTCCTACCCCTTCATCCCAGTGGGGGACAGGATGATGGCCCTGGTCTTGTGGGTCTCTACTTTGTTGACCTCAGTCTGCCTGGTAGCAGCCAACATCTTTGGTAAGTTCTAAGGCTGAGGCTATGAGTTTGAGAAGGGAGTTTTCAGTCATATGGTTCAGCCAGGCTCTGGCCAGGGCCCTTAAGCATGCCTGATCTCATCTAACCTCACAAATGCCCAGAGGCTTAGATATTTGCTCCTTGCTGTTCAGATCAAAGAGGTTCAGAGAGATGAGCCGCATTGCCCAAGGTCCCAGAGCTAGATATTGAGAGTAGTGATAAAAAGCTGTGAGAATGAAGACATTCCCATCACCTCCCAGGAGAGCACAGATGATTAAATGAGCTAAAAGTATACCAGGGTTGTTAGTAAGACTGGGAAGGTAAAGACTGTGTGTCTGTGTCAGGGGTGGGAGTGGGGTGTGGGTCGGGGGGCTGGGAGGGAAGGGGCAGGCCTGTACCCTTCTCACATATCACTCCCCTTCACCCAGAGTACCAGGTAGATGCACAGCCACTCCGTCCCTGTGAGCTACAAAGAGAGAAGGCCTTTCTGAAGCAGGCTGAATATGTTCCCCAGTGCTCTGAAGATGGAAGTTTCCAGTAAGAGTGGCTTTTTTTTTTAGGAGCTCCAGGGTCCTAGAATACCCTGAAGAACCTCTCACATCTTATCCCTGTTATCCCCAATTGTATGGATAAGGTCCTCAGATTCCTGAGCTATGCTGTCATTTGGGGGGGGGGAGGAGCTCCTTCTCTATCCTCCCATATAGATCCTTTGTTGGAGAGACTCTCCATTGAGGGGCTTTCCCCCAATTCTTGCTGAAACTTTATCGTAATTGCTTTACAACATAGTGTGTAAGGCTTTTCATGAGAATAGAGGTAAGGGTGCTCAAGGCCTCCAACCCCCAATTCTCTGTTAGGGCAAAAACAGCAACTGCCCATTACTTGGGCAACCCAGTTTTCGTAGCTTGCTTGGGCTGCTAGGCCATTCCCCTCCAGGGAACTCTTTGAAAGGAGCTTTTGCAGGTACCCTAACAAATCATAGGTCCTGGGACTGTATTCCTTCCTGTAGAGTGAGAGTGTAGTCTAAATTCCTTTTCTCTACGATGCAAGAGTCCGTATTCCCTGCTGCCATGGAGTTACATGCAGAGTCCTCATCTCTAGCTGTGGAATAGCTCTGTATTTCTCTGTATCTTACTCAAGCTTCCTATAGGCACAATCTGCTGGCTAATTCTAGTCAGAACCACTGGGGATTCCAGATTGTGAGGGAGGAGTTAAGACGTATGTATGACTCCCTTTTTGCCAGTTTTGTGTATGTTTCTCTCTGAAGTTTCAGGCCTGTCTTGTCCCCAGGGGGCTCTATTGTCTCCCTGGCTACCTTCTATCCCAAGCCACCCTCAACAACTTTCATTGTTGCCTCTCCTGCCTTGTGTGTTCACAACTGTGACTTCCCTGTATGACTTGCTAGACTTTGGACTCACTGAGCTGGAGCCAAAATGTGGCTTCAGAAAAGCTATATGGTATCACATGATATTTCTCTCTTCAGGGCAGTCCAGTGCCAAAATGATGGCCAATCTTGCTGGTGTGTGGATTCTGATGGCAGGGAAGTACCTGGCAGCAGGCAGCTGGGGAGGCCAACAGCTTGTACGTAACAAAGGTGCACCCAGTGGAAAGGGGGTCATTATATTGGGGCACCTCACATCCAGGGACAAAAACTAGACTTAAGTGAGTTGGGCACATCTCCCTAAGGGCTGCTAGCGTCTCATCACTGAATATGTAGAAGGTCCGGTTTCCTAAAGACCACTATAAAACCATATGAGACACTCAAGCCTAGCTAGTAACTAGCAAGTGCTTCCCATGAGCCAGCCACTGTGTCTAGCACTGAGTCAATTATGACCAGTCGTTGTTGAAGGGGCCCAAGCAAGATCAGTTCTCAGCAACGTTTTATCCTATGGTGAAAGCTTAAGGGGATGCCCTTTTTCAGTGGGTAGGTGATAGCTCTGAGTCTTTGGTTTTATGTAGCCAACAGAGTTGGTTTGGGGACCCTAATGGCCCTTAACAGTCTAACATCATGACCTTAAGCAAAGTCACCTATTCTCTCTGATTCACACACACCCAACCTCAATCTGCAAACCGAACAGAGACCCTGCCTCATCCATGTTATGGATTTGCAATGTGGTAAGCTTGGTATATGGTAACTATTCCATGTACACAAACACAGAGTGGTTTTTCCTCTGACATCTAAAGGGAGGCAGCTGTCTTCTCACTGGTAGAAAGGGAGAGAAGTGCAGAGTAGTGAAGCAACATTTCACGCAACACGGGCAGCCCACCCAGAAATCCTGATTCAGATACTCTTAATCCTACAGTGCCTGGGTGCTAGTGAGGGCCATTCCACTCTGATTCAGTTCTCAAGATGTCAGAGCCCCCTGAATATCTGGCTGAGTGTTCCTCAGGGAGAAAGGGTCCTCCTGGGCTCAATCCTGATCCTGTAATCCTGCATGCTCCCCAACAGCCCTCCTCAGATGCTTCTCTTTTTGCCCCAGGTCTGTCCTTCTGCCAGCTACACAAGCAACGGATCCTGCTGGGCAGCTACATTAACAGCACCGATGCTCTCTACCTTCCTCAGTGCCAGGATTCAGGGAACTATGCACCAGTACAGTGTGACCTGCAGAGAGTGCAATGCTGGTGTGTAGATACAGAGGGGATGGAAGTGTATGGCACCCGCCAGCAGGGCAGGCCAACTCAGTGTAAGTGTCACTGTCATGGGCACTAGAATCTCTGGGTGGGCTACAGTTTGGCACCCCACAAATCACATGCCTCACAAACACAGAGTGCCTGGCCTTTGAGGGAGAGGAAGAATGTCACAGAGGCAGTTGCATGACTTTGGGTCATTGCACAGATCCTTTCTTGCTGGTTGACAATACAATGTCAACAAATGCTTGTGACCCTCCAGCAGCCTATTTGGGGCACTGGTGGGCTTTCATGGGTCACATGGGTGGCTTAAGTACCTACATATGTACCTATCCGTGTGTAAGAACTGAACAGGTTTGCATGAAAATGTTTAGGTCCAAGGAGCTGTGAGATAAGAAACCGGCGTCTCCTCCATGGAGTAGGAGACAGGTCACCACCCCAGTGCGCTGCAGATGGGGAGTTTATGCCTGTCCAGTGCAAGTTTGTCAATACCACAGACATGATGATTTTTGATCTGATCCACAACTATAACAGGTAAGGGGACTGATCGCTGAGGGGGGTCACTTGGGGAGCATTGAGTCTTCAAGATTATGTTCGCATCAGGATCTGGGAGTGTCATGTGTCACATGCAGCCTTGCCCTCATTTGTCATTGATGGGCAGGTTCAGCCTGTTGGCAGCACTGTTAACAAAGCCATCTGGGAATAGCTATTGAAATTACAATTACATGCTCTTAGTCAGTGTTCTATTGCTGTAAAGAACCATCATGACCATGGCAACTCTTATAAAGGAAGGCATTTAATTGGGGGCTTGCTTATGGTTTCAGAGGTTTAGTTCATTTTAATCATGGTGGGAAGAATGGTGGCATGTAGGCAGGTGCTGGAGCAGTAACTGACTGAGAGATATATCCTGATCCAGAGAGAGAGAGAGAGAGAGAGAGAGAGAGAGAGAGAGAGAGGTGTTTGGGCTTGGCAGAGGCTTTTAAATCCCCAAAGCCCACTTCCAATGACCCACTTCCTCCAACAAGGTCACGTCTCCTAATCCTTTAATAGTGCCATTCCCTGGTGATCAAATCTATGAGCCTATGGGGGTCATTCTCTCTCAAACCACCACATAAATGTACTCTGTGCCTCACCAGCCCATCAAGCAAATGAAAACACCAGAGTGCAGAGCACTACATATCTGGGTATTGGCTGTGTTGTTCTCCATCCTAGCAGAGGACTGAGGAGAAAATTGACCACTCATCAAACAGGGAGAGCAGCCGATTAAAAGTAATATACCATAAACATTCGTATAGCTGCTCAAATAAGGCACCAAAGCGGGATAAGTTGCCTTGAACAGTGCTCCAAAGATTGTCATAGTAATCCAGTCCAGACTGGGCAGTGCAAGAGCAGAGTTTAGTTCAGAACGGTTCTTTATGTGTACACACACGTGATCCTATGGTCAGACGAGTGTGCTAGGTCTGGGTGAAGCCAAAAGCAGAGATGAATGTGAAGGGCAACACAGTTGCTGAGGGCCACTTGGAGATAGGGGCTGCGGTGGGAGAGTGGACCAAAAGAGAATCCTATCAAAGGGGAAAGACCCCATTAAAAAGCATGGGTATGGTGATATGGATGCACTTCTGTAAGTTTGATGTTGTGTGCACTTTTAAAGGGATTACTGTCTAAATAACAAATATAAAATGAATATCTATATACTCTACCCTAGAGTACCCAGTGACCATGCAGACTTTAAATGACATTAGATCATTTTGAGGAGAGAGAGAGAGAGAGAGAGAGAGAGAGAGAGAGAGAGAGCAGTAGCTTGTGTGAACACTGCTGTGCATTCTTTGGGAGAACCTGAGCCTCCATGTGGCTGCCTTCCAGAACAGCCAGTTTCTGAGTGAGAAAGAATGTTCCCATGTGTTGTGCCAGAAGGGTCGCAGACCATGCCCCAAGTGCCGGTCCCACAGACAAACTTGATCTGAGTTGCACAATACCTTAGAAGCCTGGCATTTTCATTAGATCATATCCTGAAAGGTTTCCACAAAGCTCAGTATCCGTGATTTCATACATTCAACCTAAACTCAAAATGCACATTATGGCTATAAATGCCGAGGCAGGAGGTGTACGAACTTGTTTTTGTGGTCAAGAAGCTAGACTTTAGCTACCTGCTTTGTACCAAACACGCCTGTGTCCTAGGTCCCTCGGAGTTTGGCTACCCCACTCCTGCCAACTTTGTCTGTTTCCAGTGCAATCCTGCCCCATAGCCTTTGCCTCTGCCACCTGCAGTCTTTATCTGCCACTGCTTTGCAAGGTGACCTGGTCATTTACCTTCCCAGAGTCTCCTCAGTGTTCTCTGCTGGGAAATGGAAGCTTGTGCTCTACTTACTAGGCCAAGATTAAGCTCTCCTGAGACTTCCCTTATGAAACCACTGAGAATATGTACCATCCCAATGTGACCATCTGCAGGGAGTTCTCGTGCTTCACCCAGTTTTAGAAAATGTAGAAAATGTAGGTTAGATTCCCCCCCTCCCCCCCACTGCCTGGTGACTACAGATTACCTTAACTGGGAGCACAGACCATTAGGCAGCCCAGCTCACCAAATGCTCATCTACTCTGTGCAATCCAGGCATCTTCAGTTCACATCCAACTGAATGCTAACTGTATCCAAGGAGTTTTATAGATTTCAGCTTTAATGCAGACATAATTAGAAAGTATAGTTTGGAAGACTTTAAAGAGCTCACTCTGGGAAGCATGGTAGGCTTTAGAGGTGTATAAAAAATTGTTACTTGTCTGTTTTATTTGAATCATTTCTCTTTTCACACAGCATAAGGCACAGAGTCTTCCACACACTAAGTTTACAACCCCAGTTTACAGATTTGGTGGATGCATCAAAGGGGGACAAATTGAGATTGAGGTTCAGTTCACAGTTAGTGCCACAAGAGGGCAGTCTAGTTAAACATAAATGTTGAGAATCAAGTAGTCATTGCTAATGCCAACAAAAGTACTCTTCTGAAATAGGATCCCAATCTCTCCCTCTCCCTCTCCCTCTCCCTCTC
>NC_034606.1:32109143-32123885 GCF_900095145.1 Mus pahari
CTGCCTCTGCCTCTGCCTCTGCCTCTGCCTCTGCCTCTGCCTCTGCCTCTGCCTCTGCCTCCCAAGTATTGGGACTAAAGGTGTTTGCCACCACTGCCTAGAGAACTTCTAAAAATTATATAGCCCCTATATGTGGGGACAAGACAGATGTTTTTGTTTCTACTTTTGCTTCTGAGAGCACTAATTTCCACATAATCCACAGCCCACAATAATGGACAAGCAATATGGCTAGTTGGTAGATGACAGCTAAGCACGTTCTACCCTTGCTTTGGCTAAGTAAAACCAGAGTAGGAAAGAGCTGAACATGCAGCTGAGGACACTGCCACACTTGCTTCGTATTTTATGAAACGGTGACCACGCATCTTCCTCTCTGACAGGTTTCCAGATACGTTTGTGACCTTCAGTTCCTTCCGGGGCAGGTTCCCTGAAGTGTCTGGGTACTGTTACTGTGCTGACAGCCAGGGGCGGGAGCTGGCTGAGACAGGTAATCAGCAGCCACACGTCTGGCAACGTGAAGGGATCGAGTGTTATTCTTTGACTCTAGTGCCTAATGCGGAAAATGCACGGAGTTCTACATCCTTGTTAGGTTGCTATGGGTGTGAAAGAAGACACAGTTTAGCCAGCTTTCATCTGCTGTACACTGCTGAAGCTTCTGCTTGCTTGTATGGTGCCATTGCCAGCTGAAAGAGGTGCCCACCTTGCTGTGTGGCAAGTGGAAGACAGGGCATGCCATCAGACTCATTCTCTAGGTAGCTTTCCTCTGTGCTGTCAGACCAGCACAGCTTCAACAGCAGCCCTGACTTTAGGAACTATTAGAGTATTATTCCAGGTATATCCAACCTATGGCCCAGGGGCTGCATACGGCAGCCTATGGTAGCTAGCTTAGCAAAAGATGTGACCCAACAAAAATCACAAACATCTTTAAAAATGTTGTTGCTGTTTGCATTGTTATTATGTAAATGTGTTGCATGGGTTGTGAGCATGAACTTTGTGGGTGATGACAATTTGTAATGTCTAAAGAATGGATATGGCTGGACCCATTGCATAATGCTGCTTATGTAGATTCTGACCTTTGACATCTGTCAGCTCAGCTAAATTAGAGCTTTATTTCCTGAGGAGCCAATCCCTGAAATGCTATCTACATTTGCTCAGGACTGGAATTGTTACTGGATGAAATTTATGACACCATTTTTGCTGGCTTGGACCAGGCCTCAACCTTCACTCAAAGCACCATGTACCGGATATTGCAGAGACGGTTCCTGGCCATTCAATTAGTCATCTCTGGCAGATTTCGGTGTAAGTAACTAGCTAACAAGAGGCATGTGCTTCTACTGTGAAATCAACTGGGGTTTAGGGGTCATTTTCATCTGCATGGATGTTACATCAAAGTAAGTTTAGGGAGTTAGTTCTGAGGCAGCAAACATCCATGCAGGCTGTGAACACACAGACCTTAATCACTATGAGTGCCTCCTTTGCTGTGTTGTCTCTTCTAGGCCCTACTAAGTGTGAAGTAGAACAGTTTGCTGCCACCAGATTTGGTCATCCTTACATCCCGAGCTGCCACAGAGATGGTCACTACCAAACAGTACAGTGCCAGACAGAAGGGATGTGCTGGTGCGTGGATGCCCAGGGGAGAGAGATTCCTGGCACTTGGCAGCAAGGGCAGCCTCCATCCTGTGGTAAGTTTCTTCTCAGGGGTAAACATTCTGCTCTCCTCAGAGCCTTTTACCATCTCTGCTTCTTCATATCAGCCTCTCAGGAGCTCACTAATCAACCACTGACTGAATATCCCCCAGAGGTCCTTCAAGCTGTGTATGTCTGAAGGCAGTCTGCTGCTATTAACTTGCAGTGAGCTTTTGGTCTTGTGTCAGATATAGTTACTTTCTCAGAAATCCTAAGGAATACCAGGGGACTCACAGATAACAAAAAAGAAGAGAGCTAATTTTTTGTGTCCTGTGGATGGAGTGTGCACAGGCAGCTGACACAGCACCAAGGGAAAGTGTGTTAGGTCTATTTGAAAGCACTGAGGAAGGCTTCATGGGTGAGGGACAGTTGCTCAGAGCGCCTGGAATAAAGGCTCGTCCTATAGACTCTGAATCTGCAAGGATGATAGAGACAATGTTGGAGCATGCAGCACATGCTGTGACATGGGGGAAAGGCAGGACGGAGCAAGAATGTAGCCCTTCTCATAACCCAGGCTTGGGCTTCATGCTGGAGGGTGGTGAGGCTGGTATGAGGCTCATTCTGGAGAAGCCTGTTGGACTGTGTGTGGGATATATGCCTCCCAGCAGCATGAGGGGAGGAGCTGGAGGAAGCTTTGGACATGAGAGAAAGAAAAGAATAAGGCCTTGCATTGGAAGTATTTGAAACCACCAACTAGACACAACAAAATTTAGCGAATACTGAAGCCTGCAGACCTTGGGTGAAAATGAAGAGCCATGGCTTTCCCTTTCCGAGTCAAAGCAGGAACTGATAGATGCTTGGGTGGGTTTGGGGCTTTCACTCTCTCTATCTGATTTAGTAGCAGCACTTAACAAATATGTAGAGGGGCTCACCTCTCAGCATGGAAGGGGAAGTGAAGCTGAGCATTCATTTCCTCAGTGCTCCTGTGATATCAACTACAGGACACAGTGGCCTTGCTGAGGGATCTGCTCAGCTTTATATGTTGCAGGCACACACACACACACACACACACACACACACACACACACACACACACACACCTCTACATGTTCCAGTTCTTTCTCTGTTGCTTGGTTACAGAGGGAAATTGGCTGGCTTCCTTTCTGGCATCTGTGTGAATCCAAAGGATAGAATTATTTTTACAAGTTCAGAGTAGGGTGGTGGTTTAGAAGGTCTCCTAAGATTCGTGGATTTGTGGATGATGAGACTGGAGCTTGTTTACACCCACCTATGTGAAGAGAGCCAGATGATGCTTGCGTTGTTTTTTCTCCCAAGGACACTTACACAGAATGTCTTGGCCATGCAGAGTCAACTGAGTCTGTTACCTTTTCACTAGCAAATTCACGGAAAGAACAAGAACCCCAAGGGGAGCTGCAACAAGAGTGTCTGCTGGGTCAGCACTTTAGTATTATAATATAGAAAAGAAGACAATACTGGAATATGCTGTGGTTTTCGTGTTACACAGCACCATAGAGGAAAGTATTACTTATGTAAATAAAGCACAGCCAGCATTGCTGGTACATGTCTCATTCTGAAAGAGACTATAAACTGGACACCAGAGGAACTAGAGAGTTGCAGGAAGAGCATATGGTGAAGCACTGAAGTCCATTGAGAATTCCAGCAAGAGAAAGCTGGGAAGCAGAAGCCTAGCAACACAAATAGGACTTTGTTAGCAAACTGGGCTCCCAAGGCTGCCAGAACCAATCGCTATACAGTGGATGCCTGCAACAGCAGAAATTTGTCCTCTCACATACCGGAATTCTCATACTGGAATTCAGAAGTCAAGGTGGGGACAGGGCCATCCACATTCCCTTTGGATATTGTGGTTGACAGTTTCTGGAATTCCTTGGCTTCATGGCTACATCTACCATTCTAGTCTGTGTATCTTGACCCTCATGTGGCCTCTTTACTATGGCTCTTCTTACAGAGTCACCAAACATTGGATATCTAGCCCACCCTAGTCTAGACATCATCTTAACTTGATTATGTCTACCAAGACCTTGCTTTCAATTCCAATTTAGGGACACCCCCCTCCCCCCCCCGAGTATAAAATATCCTTAGGAGACACTATTCAGACCAACACAAATGTGGCCAGTTTTTCAAAAAGTGGGCTGGTGTCTCATAGACTTGCTGTAGAAAAGCATCAGTCTGGTTTGAGGTAGCCAAGTGGTCATGGGGACAGGAATACTCACCCTCAGAACTAGTCCTAAGGAGTGGCACAAGGGAGAAGGGAAGGCATATGTGAATACAGGTGATAATGGCCCATTCTTTTATTCCCAGCACTTGGGAGGCAGAAGTAGGTGGATCTCTGAGTTCCAGGTCAGCCTTGTCTACAGAGTTCTAGGACAGCCAAGGCTACACAGAAAAAACAACAAACAAACAAACAAACAAACAAATGGTCCACAATGTAGGTGTGAAACTTTGCATGTAGACATAGTGGAGGAAGGGTCCGGAGGACTACTTGCTCTGCTAACTATGTTTTTAACTGTTTCCCACAGCTGCAGATCAGTCGTGTGCCTCAGAAAGGCAGCAGGCCTTGTCAAGGCTCTACTTTGAAACCCCAGGCTACTTCAGTCCACAGGACCTTTTGTCTTCAGAGGACAGGCTTGTCCCTGTGAGTGGTGTAAGATCGGACACATCCTGCCCACCCAGAATCAAGGAACTCTTTGTTGACTCTGGACTCCTACGTTCTATAGCTGTGGAGCGCTACCAACAGCTTTCTGAATCCAGAAGTCTACTAAGAGAAGCCATCAGAGCAATTTTCCCCTCCCGGGAGCTGGCAGGGCTTGCCCTTCAGTTCACCACCAACCCCAAGCGACTCCAGCAAAACCTCTTTGGAGGGACATTTTTGGCAAATGCTGCTAAGTTTAACTTGTCAGGAGCCCTTGGTACAAGAAGCACATTTAACTTCAGTCAGTTTTTCCAGCAGTTTGGTCTCCCAGGCTTCCTGAATGGAGACAGAACTACTAATCTAGCCAAACTACTCCCCGTGAGACTGGACTCCACTTCTACCCCAGAAACTGTGTCTGAGAAGACAGTTGCTATGAATAAACCAGTTGTGGGTACCTTTGGCTTCAAAGTCAACCTACAAGAGAACCAAGATGCCTTAAAATTTCTTGTTTCTCTCCTGGAACTTCCAGAATTTCTTGTCTTCTTGCAGCGGGCTGTTTCTGTGCCGGAAGATATAGCGAGGGATTTAGGAGACGTGATGGAAACTGTGTTCAGTGCTCAGGCCTGTAAACAGACACCTGGGAAGTTCTTTGTCCCATCATGCACTGCTGGAGGAAGCTATGAGGATGTGCAATGCTATGCTGGAGATTGCTGGTGTGTAGATTCCCGAGGCAAAGAACTTGATGGCTCAAGAGTCAGAGGTGGACGCCCAAGATGTCCCACCAAGTGTGAAAAGCTGAGAGCTCAGATGAGAAGCCTCGCAAGTGCGCAGCCTGCTGGCTCCAGCTTTTTTGTTCCTGCTTGTACTAGTGAGGGATATTTTCTGCCTGTCCAGTGCTTCAACTCAGAATGTTACTGTGTTGATGCTGAAGGCCAGGTTATTCCTGGAACTCAAAGTACGGTTGGAGAAGCCAAGCAGTGTAAGTCTGCTGGGTATTTAACTTAAAGATTCTTGCGTCTTTGTTTAGACTAGAACTTGATATATTGTAAGAGACTGAGTTTGCTCATAACTAAAGAGCAAATCTTCAGTTAACAGAAAAGTTACTTTAGCTAAACATTATCCACAGAAACCTGGACAGTATTAGCCACTATAATGAGCAAATAGAGATATTTGTTTGTTACTAAGAAAGTGCACATACCTGGGCTGGGAAGATGACTCAATTGGTAAAGTGCCTGCTGCACAAGCATATGGATCTGAGGTTGCATCCACCTTAAATCACGCCGAGCCATGTGCATTTGTAACCCCAGTACTGTGAGCAGGGGAATGACAGAAACAGGTAGAGCTGGAGCTTACTGGCCAGCCAGGCTGTCTTAATTGGAAAGCTCCAGGATTAGTGAAGGATCCTGTCTAAAACAATAAGATATAGAGTGACTGAGGAAGACATCAGCCTCTGGCCTCCACATATTCACACACCTGCTTAAACACACACATACACAAATACATAACATACATGTAACAGAATGTGCCACATAAACATTTCTGTGGTACTTGCCATGCTGGTAACTGGAGTAGTCCTAGACTGGATGCCTGCCGTTCATTCCTTTACATCTTTAAGGTTGCTGGGACTGGCAATCAGGCAGTCACCTTGATCTTTCTGTCTTAGTCAATTTATTAAATATCTGTCCCTTGTTCTCCACCAGGTCCCAGTGTCTGCCAGTTACAGGCTGAACAAGCTTTCCTTGGGTTAGTGGGAGTTCTGCTCTCTAACTCTAGCATGGTGCCCTCCATCTCCAGTGTATACATCCCCCAGTGCAGTGCCAGTGGCCAGTGGAGGCATGTGCAGTGCGATGGGCCCCATGAGCAGGTCTTTGAGTGGTATGAACGATGGAAGACTCAGAACAGTGATGGCCAGGAACTGCCCCCAGCCACACTACTAATGAAGATCATGAGCTACAGAGAAGTAGCTTCCAGAAACTTCAGCCTCTTTCTTCAAAGTCTCTATGATGCTGGCCAGCAGAGAATCTTCCCAGTGCTAGCACAGTACCCATCTCTTCAAGATGTTCCACAGGTAGTGCTGGAGGGAGCCACAACTCAGCCTGGGGAGAACATTTTCCTGGATCCATACATCTTTTGGCAGATCCTAAATGGCCAGCTCAGCCACTACCCAGGGCCCTACTCAGACTTTAGCGTGCCTTTGGAACACTTCAACCTCAGGAGCTGTTGGTGCGTGGATGGGGCTGGTCAGGAATTGGATGGCACTCGGACTAAGCCAGGCGAGATCCCAGCATGTGAGTTAACTCATGGAGAGTCCCAATTTCATGATTGCTTTGAAAAGGCTTTATAGTGAGAAAACCTTCATAAAACCAGGACATTTCTGGGAGTCATCTCAACACTTATCTGTCCATTCATCCTTCCGTCCATTCACACCTATCCACCCAAGCACCCATCTAACTACCTATCAATTTGTCCATCCATCCATCCACCCATCCACCCATCCATCCATTCATCCATCCACCCATCCACCCATCCATCCATTCATCCATCCACCCACCCACCTACCTTTCTATATCTGTCCATCCAAGAGATAGGTGATCCAAATCAGTATTTTTAGGATGAGACTGTCTAGCAATTCTGAAAAAAACTGTCTAGCGAGGAACTTGCTCAACTACTATGTCTTCTACAGGCCTCAGATTCTCATCTATATTTTGGTGTCAAAGTTAGTTTTAATTGTCAATTTGGCACCTCCTGGAGTTATCTGGAAAGATGATCTCAGAGACAATTTCTAGATCATATTGGACCATAGATATGTCTTTGGAAGTATTTTCTTAATTACTAATTGGTATAGTACGGCCCAGCCCACTGTAGACACTACCATTCCCTAGGCAAGTAATACTAAACTATTAGAAAGCTAGCTAAGCATAAGTTGCTTGATATCTAGCAAACAAAATCCTCCATGGCTCCTGTTGCATCTCTTTGGCTCTGAAGGAAGTTCTTTGGTCAGAGGCAATGCCATGTGAAATATCTGGGCTTCCTTCATGTTCCTGTTTTAACTTCCTCTAATGATGGGCTGTGGCCTAAAATGGTAACCACTTTAACACTTTCTTCTTGTGTTGTTCTTTGGTGAGGAGAGTGTGTTAACAGAAATGAAATTTGGACTTGTGGGACCAAGGGTCTTCTTAGACTGGTACCCAGATTAAGTTAGATCGTATGAAAATACTCGAGCTGAGTCTGGCATGGTGTGAACATCACATATAACAAGTCTTCTGCAGGTTTCTCTATGAATGCTGAGTGAATGAGGTCCAAGAAGACAAAGCAAAGAGACCCGGACTTGGTACTGAATCTATCTATGCTCTTTGTATTATCCTAGGTCCTGGCCCCTGTGAGGAAGTGAAACTTCGTGTCCTGAAATTTATTAAGGAAACAGAAGAGATTGTCTCGGCCTCCAATGCTTCTTCATTTCCACTGGGAGAGAGTTTCTTAGTGGCCAAGGGAATCCGGCTGACCAGTGAGGAGCTTGGCCTTCCTTCCCTCTTCCCATCCCGGGATGCTTTCTCTGAGAAGTTCCTACGTGGGAGCGAATATGCCATCCGTTTGGCTGCTCAGTCCAGTGAGTGCCGCACTGAAGATTCTCTCAGCATCTCTTTAGGGGAAGCAAGAGCTTGCATCTGGCTTTCCAGGACTTAACTTGGTTGCCATGAGCTGCCAGGTTCCTGGAATGGCAGAGTAAATTTGGCTAGAGTGACTCTAGCCAAAGCTTTACATAAAGGATTCATGATCCTTCAGCAAAGCCCATATGGGGCTTCACATTGTATACTGCAGATGGCACGTGCAGCCCACAGAAAACCTTAGTCTTGTTAAAAGGCCCCATGTGTTCTTAACCCTTGACCTGCCTTAAAGTTACCTCTCACTCCCAAGTCTGCAGGGAAGGAGAAGGAAGATGACCCTCTTTACTGAGAACCTACTGCTCCTTTGAGCTCAGGGAATTCTGAGAGCAGGTCCCAAAGGTTTGTATCACAGTCCTCTGGTCTAGCAACAACCACACAGTGTTTTAACCTAGCCCATGACCAGGTAACCTGCATGCCAAGTACATAATCAGGTCATTGTGTTAATTCTGTTAGCATTTCAGGAGAACAAAGATGTAATACTACCCATGATTCCTTACATAAAGAAGTTGAGTCCTGCCTTAGTCACTTGCCCAGGTTTACTTATCTGCTTGCTGTGGAGCTGGGTCAGGAAACCTGATAGTCTAGCTCATACAGCTAGTGTCCAGTGCCCTGTCCACCGATTATGAAGTCAGTGTGGAGACCTAGCTCAGCTGAGTGGTGTCCTTCTGCCTACAGCCTGTTCTTGCAAGAGGCTCTGACCTGATGAGTTTTCACTGACCCCCCACCTCAACAGAATCTGAGATTCATCTCCCTCTGAGCCTTGTCTGAGCCCCCACCCTTTTCAGTTGTCTCTGGGGTTCTGGGCTGCACCCCCCCCCCTTGCCCAACAACTTTTATGTGGCATCAGAGTGAATTCCCTTCAACAAGCTGGAACCTCCCTGTCTTCCCTAGTGATACCTGCTGCTGGCTTGGGAATGGTCTTTCTTCTAACCTCAGAGGATCTCACAAGTCAGTCTGTTGCTGCTGCTCTCCCTCACCAGACAACTGTTCTAGAAGCCAACACCCCATGCCTTCCTCACCTTCCTTTACACTGTGGCCTGCTCATCTCTCACACTGCTGCTCTTTCTCTCTCCTTCAGAAGCCTGGAGGCTTCTCCTTTACAAAGGAAAGCAGTTATTTAAATCCTGGGCCTGGGTTGAGTCTGATGTACTCAGGAGGATAAATGGTTCTGCCACTCCTGTAGTTTGGATCACTTTGATCAGCACAAAATGCAGAGGAGCTGCTGCTGCCATAAAATTGTCTCTGTGTGACACGGTGACATTTTTCTTTAGCAGAGCCCAGTCTCAGGAAACTCAGGAAGTCCCCCTCCTGTTAGCTTCATGCTCTGGCTCTGCAGGCCTTAGGCTAAAAAGAGGAAGACTCTAGAAAGTAGTCAAACTGTTCTTTGCCTGGAAGTTTGGGGATTTTGGTCCCAGAACAAGGCGAGATCAGGGGCCACAAAGCACATTTGGATGGTAGAACAGGGTGATGGTGTTTATAAAATGATGAGCCAGGAAGTGATATAGGCGGCAACTCAATGCATGTCATCTACCACCTCTTTTATTATAGCGTAAACCACACCCTGGATAGCACTGACTTCACTTTACTGAGGAGCAAATGCTGCACCAGGGAGGTAGAGTAAGTTGCTCCTCATCATACAGCCAAGAGGAATGGTACCAGGATTTACATAGAAACTTACCAGCTTTAATAGCTCCATGCACAACACCAGGCTGTTTCAAACGTACATCCTGTCTGTATGCTGCATGTCTGTCTCCTTCTGGAACTCTGAAGACTATTTGAGATATGCAACAGGTTGGGAGGAACTTCCTAAGCATGCAGAAAACTACAAAGGCTACACACCAGCGGTGATAATTCTCTGGGTACCCAGGAAAGACCACAATCTGGCTATTTGCACTAGAAAGGTTAGAAGCCAGACAGGGGCAGTGGGCAGGAGAGAAATCACAGCACTCTCGGAGAGTGGCAGGAACCTAGGGTGAGAGACTGGGAGGCCCAGACTCAGTGGCCTTGGGCTCTGGCCACTACTTACTTTTCTTCGCCCCTCCTCTCATGCGTGCATACATGGCAACATTTACTTCAAACCTTCTCTTTCTTTCCTCCAATTGCTCCCTTTTTTCTACTTTTAGATATACTAGGGCCTTATATACAGTAGGCAAATCCTATTCCACTGAGCCACACACCCAGTTCTTTTTACAATTAAAAACAAACACACAAAATTTGAGACTGTATTTCATTAACTTTCCCAGACTGGCCTTGAATTCACTCTGTAGCGTAGCTCTGGCTGGTCTCCAACTCAAGATCCTCTTGCCTTTGTTATCCCAGCAGCTAGGATTACAAGTGTGTACGGTCATGCTTGATCAATTCTTTCTTCAGCATACATTATGAGCCAGGTTCTGTTTTTTTTTTTTTTTTTTAACACGTAAAATAAGCATATCTGTACCAAGGATCCTAAACGTGAGCTCAGAAAAGGAACACACATACGAACTAGATCAGTACATGTATGATGTATTGAATGCTGAGCAGAGGAGCCACGCAAGGATAGGAGAGATGTGGTGTGTCAGCTTCTGTGGTCAAAGCCTGCCCTCCATGTCTTCTTGTGAGATCTTGGCCAAGTAGTCATCTGTTTGCCTCAGTTTTGCCACGGGTCAGATGGGATGCTAATATCTCATTGTGCCATGAAAAGGGACTAGTTAGTCCTTTCCAGGTCACGTCCAGTCAGCAGCTCTGAAAGGCCACATATATCCCTGGACAACTAGGGATAGGACCCAACACAAAACCATAAAGCTACTCAAAGCATTATGAGACACATGTGACTTTTATTTATTCGTAACTCAAGTGTGTAATTCTCGAGACTGAACTTTGTAGATGACAATCTAGTGTCCCAGTGTCAAAAGGTTGACACACTTGGTACACAGCATACTTTTAGATGCTGATGATTCTTTTCTTTTTTTTTTATTAGACATTTTCTTTATTTACATTTCAAATGCTATCCCGAAGGTTCCCTATACCCTCCCCACGCCCCTGCTCCCCTCCCCTCCCACTCCCACTTCTTGGCCCTGGCATTCCCCTGTGCTGGGTCATATAAAGTTTGCAAGACCAAGGGGCCTCTCTTCCCAATGATGGCCGATTAGGTCATCTTCTGCTACATATGCAGCTAGGGATACGAACTCTGGGGGTACTGGTTAGTTCATATTGTTGTTCCACCTACAGGGTTGTAGCCCCCTTCAGCTCCTAGGGTACTTTCTCTAGCTCCTCCATTGGGGGACCTGTGTTCCATCCAATAGCTGACTGTGAGCATCCACTTCTGTGTTTGCCAGGCACTGGCATAGCTTCACAAGAGGCTGCTATCTCAGGGTCCCTTCAGCAGAATCTTGCTGGCATGTGCAATAGTATCTGGGTTTGGTGGCTGATGATGGGATGGATCCCCAGATGGGATAGTCTCTGGATAGTCCAGCGAATCCCATGGGCAGAAAGCCATTTACCAGCCTAATCAACTCTCTATGAAGTTACCACGCAGAGCTGTAGGGAGTCTTCCAAGTGCAGCCTAGAGTTCATTTTCACAGGGTGATCTGCTGAGTGTCTACTGGCTGCCAAAGAGAAACACTTGTCAGGTTATAAGAAGGCTGTTTTATATGGGTATGAGGGTTTGTTCAGAGGCGTTCTCAGTGTATCTCAGGACAGAGCCCACAAGGCAGCTTTCACACTCTGCTTTTTCTCTCTGTGGCTCTAGCCTTGACTTTCTATCAGAGTCGCCATGCTTCCCTGGGAGAGTCCAATGGAGCAGCCAGTCTTCTGTGGTCAGGGCCCTACATGCCACAGTGCAATATGATTGGAGGCTGGGAGCCTGTACAGTGCCATACTGGGACGGGTAAGGAGACTTTGGGAGGGCAAATGAATATTGAGAGGAAAGATCCCATCAATGGGAGGCAAGTGGTCCAGATTATTGACCTTCTTTAGCAACTTGGACAAACCCTTACCTTCTCAACTACTACCTATTTCCCCCTGTGTTAAGGAAGCAGGGACCTTCAGCTTGAAGGTGAAATTCTCATTTGCTGGGGATATTAGCAGCTAAATCCTATGATAGTGGACAGTGTAAGGCAGGGGGCTGGGCCAGACAGGCTCCCTTGGCGGCATTGCTATTAAGGCAAAACAAGTTTTGGGAAAGTCCCCAGCATCTTCCTGCACTTATAGTTTATGGCTCTTTTCCAGGACAGTGTTGGTGTGTAGATGGATGGGGAGAGTTCATCCCAGGCTCTCTGATGCCGCGCTCCTCACAGATGCCCCAGTGTAAGTAAAGTCCATGGAGTTTTCAATCTAACCTCTAGAATGGAGTCATTGATCCTGGACCCAGCTTGGTCATGCAACAGAGAGGGACACTAGGGTCTAGCCCTTCAGACCAGTTTCTGAGAATACCTTGGACACATTGTTTTAAGTGCCCAGGTCTGGGGCTCAGGATGCCTTCCATTGTGGTGCTCTCTGAGGGTATATCAGGATGAGCCAAAATTGGTGACAGAGATTGGCTCAATCCCTGTGTCCTGGCTCCTGGAAGCTCCAACTGTAATTATATCACTATTTCATGTATATTCTGGCAGCCTAGCCTCTCACTGAGGGGCAACCCTGGATCATCAATGGCCCACTTGATGCCTCAACCCAACACCTGTCCCTGAACTTCAGCCTGCTTTTCCTGAGGTTGGAGCTTTGTGCAACACGTACCTACTGGTCTGAAGTCTGGCATTAGCTAAGGCTGTCCACCTCTCCTTAGCTTCACAGCCACCTGTTCAGAGGCCCTCTCATCCACAGGCCCCACAAACTGTGAGCTATCCAGAGCCAGTGGGTTGATTTCTGCATGGAAACAGGCTGGACCCCAAAGAAATCCAGGCAGGGGAGATCTGTTCACACCAGTCTGCCTCCAGGTAAGCCTCTGTGTATTCAGGAAGGATCGGGGGGGGGGGGGAAGGTAGCACTGACACTGGCCTCCTCTGCCTGAGGGTAGACTTTGAAGCGTTCTGGTTTACTCTCCTTAGTATAAAACTCACAGGGAGTCGTGGCTGTCCTGGTTCTTCTAGACATGGCTGTGGGCCATTGGATATTTTGCTTAACTTCCTAGTCCCAGTTATGTTTGGTTTTAAACAAAGGCCCAGGCAACGTTCTTATTTTATCCAGTTCTTGGATTATCTGGAGTCACCGAGGACAAATCCATCACCAGAAACCTTTAAAGACTGATTAGTACATGTTTCTGTACGTCACCGTGCTCGGTCCAGTGGTTCACAACTTACAAGGAGGCATCACCCTTGTGGCTCTGAGCTCCTCTGCTGGCAGCTCATTGACTTGCTAAGATAAAACCTCCAGGGAATGAATTTGTGTTACTTATCAAGTGAATAACATCCTCATGCCTGTGCTCTCTCCCTACACATGGATTGGTGGCCCTGCCACTTGCCCTAGTTAGCTTCCAGGAGCTTTGTGACTAGCAAATGAAACTGGCAGTGTAGAAACTCACGGAGACATGTAATGCTGAGCAATGGTGTGGCTATCATGAGGGTCCAAGCATGTGCTCCTCGTAGTAAGTGGTAGAAAAATTAGACAGTACAGTTCAGTCTTTTATATTGTATATTTTATACAAATCACCTTTCCCAGGAGACAAGCCTGCCCAATGTCCTCAGCATGGCTGTTCTCTGGAGAAAGGAGATGTGGGGCTGTGACTTCTGATGGCAGGGAGGATGCATCTGGCATATGACCCAAGGGTTCACAGGTTGTGTAGCTTCCTGCCAGCTATGATGCTAATAAACAACAGCCAAGACCCTCACTACCCAAACTGCTATCTGCATCTCTGGCCTCCCTTTACCTCCAAAGATTGGTTGCTGTCAGCTAGACTTCAATTTGGGTCTCAGTGAATGGAGAGTGGTATTCTCAATTTTAACTCAGAACTTCACTTGCGTTTGAATCTTCCCTCTGCAGCTGACCAGTTGTGTGGCCAGGGCTTACCATCTGATCCCTCTTTCTTTCTTCCTTTCTTCCTTCCTTTGTTTTTCTTTCTTTCTTTCTTTCTTTCTTTCTTTCTTTCTTTCTTTCTTTCTTTCTTTCTTTCTTTCTTTCTTTCTTTTAGAATGAGGGCAGCAGATTCCCCCCACCCCCTTTTTGAGTGCTTGTGGGTTCTGTGACTCATCTGGGGTGAAGGTGTTTGTGAGCATCCTGAAAATGTTGGGTAAATCTCCTTGTTTTCAGATCAGCTATAGCATAGCATAAAGCCCGCAAGTGTCAACTAATAAGGGCAGCACTCAATACACTCATCTTGTGCTCAGGGCTTTGTGTTGTAGAAGTACAGGGGACTTAGCTGCTGAAGGAGTTCCTAGAGTGAGTTATTGTATAAAGTGCTTGTTTTGCATGCACAAAGACCTTTGCTTCATCCCCAGACCCATCTAGCCAAGGCTGAATATATACTACTATACTACTTATAATGCTAGTTATAAGCAGATAAGCAGATACCCAGGGTCTCTGGCCAGCTAGCCTAACCTACTTGGTGAGTTCCAGGTCAATGTATAATCTAAAATCATAGGTCAGTGGCCCCTGAGGAACAACAACTGAGGCTGTTCTTTGACCCCCATGCACACACAAATACATCTTGAACATATCTACACTTAGGTACACACACACACACACACACACACATACACACACACACACACACACACACAGAGAGAGAGAGAGAGAGAGAGAGAGAGAGAGAGAGAGAGAACCAATCTAGCTCCAGTTTCCTGGCCTTTAGGTGGGGAAACTAAGGCCTAGATA
>NC_034606.1:32124750-32126658 GCF_900095145.1 Mus pahari
CAGGCACTGGCATAGCCTCACAAGAGGCCGCAATATCAGGGTCGAAGGAATATTCTTGAAAGACCTTCTTCTAGCAATAAGTGAGAGGCAAAATCTTGCTTATACTGAAAGGACCATGGCTTTATTGCAGACGGGAGAGTATGTCAGGCAGCAGACATCAGGAACAGGAATGTGGTGTGTGGATCCAGCCTCAGGAGAAGGGATTCGAGCGAACACAAATGGCAGTGCTCAGTGTGAGTAACCATTTCTCCTCCTCATTGCCCTAAAGCCTCACACCTGAGTACTGGTCACAGTCTCAGCTCTGCCACCCCCACAGCTAGGACACAGCTCCTGACCCAAATGTGACCCGGTTTCTCCCATCTAGAGCACAGGTGCTCTTCCTACCTTGAAGGGTCTCAGAAAACAATCAGTGTGGCCAGGGGTCTGCTGTGCTCTCTAACCAAGAATTACTAGTGGCTATCATTATCCAGCATCTGTCCCTGCCTACAGAGGCACTGGCACTTTGGGGGACACTGGCTGTGCAGCTCTGAGGCACTGCATGCTCTGCCTGGCTCTGTAGCTCGGTGGGTGTCATGTGCTCATGTTCCCAAGGCCAACCCTGGGCTCTTTGCCGTGGCTCAGGGGTCCCACATTAGACACGTGTGTGTGTGTGTGTGTGTGTGTGTGTGTGTGTGTGTGTGGCCTCTTGGATTCCTCTCACGATGGTATTGCTTGCACCTGAGATCTTGTAGCTAACTGTAGTTAACACTTAAAGAGAGGGCATATTCCCAGACTTTCGTTCAGTATGACCCAAATGCCTAGAAGGTATCTACCTTTCCCTATGCTTCTTTAACTGATTCTCACAGACCTCCAGCAGTGTGCTGAACGGCTTCACAGGGTTCTGGTTGTTGATTCAGGACTGCCCCATGGCTCCATATTGCACCCTTATCACTGTTCTCTCCAGCGGTTCACCTCTGAAATCTCCTGTGAGGGTCTGAGGCCTTCCAGGGTAGGCAATGGAGAAACAGAGCGCAGACCCCAGGTACCTTACAAGCAGCTGCCTAGTAGGGCAGGGGTAGCAGGAAGGTATGTGACAGCTGCTCCTGTGCTGGGACCAAGAGCAGGGCCTGATCTCCTTTACTTGCCTCTGTACAGGTCCTGGCCTCTGTGATGTCCTCAAGAGCAGAGCCCTGTCCAGGAAAGTCGGCCTTGGCTACACTCCAGTCTGTGAGGCACCGGATGGGGCCTTCTCCCCAGTGCAATGTGACTTGGCCCAGGGCAGTTGTTGGTGTGTCCTAGGCAATGGAGAGGAAGTGCCAGGGACCCGTGTGGTAGGCACCCAGCCTGCCTGTGAAAGTAAGTCTTGAACTGGTGGAGGTACTGTAGGCTGAAAGCCTAAAGGAGGTCTCTGAGACCCTGTGCTGATAGAACAAGAGTGGGCAGGATACTAAGACAATTGATTGATGTGGTGGCAAAACTAGTGTGTGCACTTCCAAAATCATAGCTGGCCTGGAAAGTGGGAGAGCCCCAGGAGTCTATTGTGGTAGTTCAGTAGAGTCTGGCCTAGCTTTTTCTATTGTCCACAGTCATGAGAAGCATAATCTTCATTTATAATTCAGGATGTTACTTGAATATTAAGTACTGAATTATCCATCACATGAGCACATGTAAAAATAAGAAAATGTATTATTATATTTTATAATAAACTCATTAAAATCCTGCCATGGAAAAATACATGAAACTCAAGAAGAAGGAAGACCAAAGTATGGATACTTTGCCCCTTTATTTATTTATTTATTTATTTATTTATTTATTTATTTATTATATCTAAGTACACTGTAGCTGTCTTCGGACACTACAGAAGAGGGAGTCAGATCTCCTTACAGATGGTTGTGAGCCACCATGTGGTTGCTGGGATTTGAACTCAGG
>NC_034606.1:32126903-32163542 GCF_900095145.1 Mus pahari
ATATGAACTAACCAGTACCCCCAGAGCTCATGTCTCTAGCTGCATATGTAGCAGAAGATGGCCTAGTCAGCCATCATTGGGAAGAGAGGCCCCTTGGACTTGCAAACTTTATATGCCCCAGTATAGGGGAACGCCAGGGCCAAGAAGTGGAAGTGGATGGACAGGAGAGCGGGGGGGGGGGAGGTTATAGGGGACTTTTGGGATAGCATTTGAAATGTAAATGAAGTAAATAATAAAAAACTGGGAAAAAATCCTGCCATGGAGGCAATAACCTGTGAGCCCAGCACACCCTGGCAACAACAACAACAACAACAACACACCAAGGCTGTATCTAAAACAAAATAAAACCCGACCAAACAAAACCAAACCAAAATACAAAATATTAAAAATAAAAAAACAAATCGATGTTTAATCAAGGACACAAAGTTAAGAGCTTAACAGTCGACTTGATGACTGATAGGCCGTGGGTCTATACTAGGAATCTTTGGAGAACCAAAGTTCTCGCCAGACGGCTTGGGAAATATCCTGAAAGGAGGTGACATCTTCATACCCCTGCAGTAATGGGAGGACTTTGGTGAACTCTTAGTGACTGAGTATAGATGGGGACAAGAAACTGCCCAAGTTACTAGAGAATCCTGAAGTGCTCTGGGAATCTAGCTCTTGATTAGGTGCTAGGAAACACTGCTCATTCCAACCCAGGGGAGGGGAGCAAACTTGGAACCTTCATGTCATGAGGCCTAAAGTTGCCCAGGCTCAGTTCTGAGTGTTAAGGTGGGAGTTGAAGTGGACAACAGCTGGACTGTGAGCCCTGAGGTACAGAGGATGGTGGTCCCTGGATTTGTAATGTAGCTGGAGGTGCTGCTGTAAGAGTCACCTTTTCTGCCTGTCTGGTGAAACTGAGAGATAGTGGACTTATCCAGTGAGAAGTCATAGAAGGAGGGGGAAGAACTAGGCCCTGACAGAGCAGGACACAATGAGAAAGGGCCCAGGGAACAATCAAGGGAAGCAGAGAGGTAGGCAGAACTGGGTTTACGTCTGGGAGACCTGTGCTTCTTCTCCATCTCCACTCCTAGGCCCACAGTGTCCACTGCCATTCTCTGGGTCAGATGTGGCTGATGGAGTGATCGTCTGTGAGACAGCCTCTAGCTCAGGAGTGACTACTGTTCAGCAGTGCCAGCTGCTCTGCCGCCAGGGCCTCCGGAGTGCATTTTCACCAGGGTCACTGATTTGTAGCCTGGAGAGTCAGCACTGGGTGACACTGCCACCACCCCGAGCCTGTCAAAGTGAGTAGCAGTGGGGAGACTTGTCCTTCACTCTCAGGGCTATTGCTAAAGAGACCTTCAGCCACTCAAGTACAGCCTTTTCACATCAGGTGATCAGGGTTGGAGAGTTGGCCACATGGAGCACTGCTTCTAGACAGAGCAGACTAGATTTTATTGGTGGCTCCTTGGAGCCAAATGACATGTGGGAAAGTTGACATTATTCTAGGTTCCTTGTGGTTACTTGGATTGGTAACATATTCAGCTGGTGGCTGCTCCTGCTGCTGAGTTAGGGACCATATATAATGTGCTCTGAGCTTCCTGTGTAACTTACAGTGAGCCCTAACCTTGCTCTCTGTGGAGAATGCCTGGCAGGGTAGAGGTCTAAGACCTCTGCCAGGTGAGCATCAGTATCTTGAGTGAGTGCAGGACTCTTCCTATGTGCAGTTTCTTCTGCTGCCCCAGAGAACCCAGTCAACTCAAGTAAAGACAAACCCACCTATATATGCAGTAGTGTTACAGTAGCATGGATTTTTGCCAAGTCAGACTGTGGGTAGCCCCAGAACTAGACATCTGGAGCCTTATACTCGACCTTCCAGGGGGCAGTGGAAGGAAAGGTATCTGACTGGAGACCCACGTTCTGAGACTGACCTACATCACAAGATTGTACCTGACTGCCAGGGTGTCCAGGATAGAATTAGGGTTATAGAGGGTTCTCATACAGAAAACGTTTAAGGAGTGGTTTGGACAAATAAGTGGCCTGCCCCTTGATTATGACAGAGTGGTCCCAGCTGAAATTAAGACCAAGTCAACCTTCATTCAACACTTAGCAGCATTAGAGAACATCTACTCCTATCCTGCTCAATTATATGAGATGGTGGTATTTATATGCAAAGCAGTATGGGAGATTTTCCAGGGAGAACGTCAGCATCCCTATGAAGAGAGAACCTGATTCAGAGAGAGGAGCAGCTCTCAGCTTGCTGTGAGGAGGCTAAGTGATTCAGAGTTAAAGCAGTGAACCAGAAAGCCAAGGTTTGTGTGCTCACGCTAAATTAGGAGGGACTACGTATAAGGGAAAATAAATCCACAGGAAGAAATCCTACAGACCTATTGCCCCAGCCCACTGACCTCTTGTGCTTGGCTGCAGGGCCTCAGCTGTGGCAGACCATGCAAACTCAAGCACACTTCCAGCTCCTGCTCCCACCAGGAAAGATGTGCAGTGTTGACTACTCTGGCTTGCTGCAGGCCTTCCAGGTCTTCATACTGGATGAGCTGATAGCCCGTGGCTTCTGCCAGATCCAGGTATGTGCCAGCCTTTCCATCATTTAGGGCTTGGTCTAAACTCAGCGTCATTGTCAGGGAGCCTCAGATTGGGTAGAGTCTTCAGGAGCAGGATGGTGGAAGATTACAGGAAGTAACATAAGCCCGACACTCCCGACACATGCTTGATATCAGCAGCTTCTTGTTCTATGTTCCTAAACCAAGATGTCTCTCTCCATGCAGGTAAAGACATTTGGGACCCTGGTTTCCAGCACGGTCTGTGACAACTCCTCGATACAGGTGGGGTGTCTGACTGCAGAGCGTTTAGGAGTAAATGTCACGTGGAAGTTACAGCTTGAGGACATCTCAGTTGGCTTGCTTCCAGATTTGCACAGCATTGGTAAGTTTACCTGAACTGCTACCTTGAAGAAGCTGGGCATCCTCATGGAGCCTCAGGCTCCCCCTGCAATGAAACCGAGGAAGGCCTAGTCTATTCTCATAATAACACAAGGAGAATTCTGTCTAGTCCTTGAAAAGAACTAGTTGCATATTAAAAAGTATGTAAAAGTTAGATTGCCTGATACTGGAATCACAGGTGGTTGTGAGCCACTCATTATGGGTGCTGGGATTTGAACTCTGGTCCTCTGCAAGAGCAATCTGTACCCTGAAGCCACTGATCCATCTCACATGGGCAGCACAAACTAGTTTAATAGATAATTACTAGATAATCAATAGGTTACTAGAAAAAACAGAAGACATGAAACTGGGGAAGTGGGCCGGTGGTGTGGGTGTGGGGTTAATCTGTGAAGAGTTAGGAGGAAGAGTTGAGGATGATATGATCAAATTATATTGTATGAATATTTTATAGAGTTAATAACCATATATGTATATGTATATGTATATGTATATATGTATATGTATGTATATATATATATATATATATATATATATATATATATATATATACCTGTAGAGTTCTGGTCAATAGGGATAGATAGCACCATAAACAACAGAAAGCCTAAAGACTTTTATGTAGAGGTGAGGTGGATAGATACAGTATGAAGGGAGATTAGTAGAGAGAGGAGTCTTTCCTGGCTTACAATTTATATACCACCCACTTACACTGAGAAAATGCCTCAGCATATTGCCCCTTTAATCTTGACAGTTGTAATAGAGATGAATTGAGTGACCACAAGTGCCTAAGAAGAAATGGCAAAGTGAACTGTGTGAGAGCTACCATGAGTATGTGCCTGTTTTCTCTGAGCTTTCTGGTAGGGTGGGGAGTAATCCACACACCTCTAAGTAAGGTCTGGAAGTTAGCTCCTGCCTCTCCTCTGTCATTCAGTGGCCAGACACCCAGATTACCTGGAACGTAACCTCTGTTCTATGAGCTCTTAAAAAATAATAATAATAAAAAAAAACAGAAAAACATGTCTGAAGAAGAACCTGGGAGGCAGGCTACAAGTCTGTCATTCTATTGACTTTCTGATGTCACCTTGACAATAATACTCCTAGCATTTTGGATCAGCAGTTTTCATTTGGATCAGCCTTCCTCTGAAAAAGCCTGGATAATTTGGGAGTGTTTGCCGTTTTAAAGGCCTGAGATGTTTGTCCCAGCTTCAATGTGTGAGCAATGATGTCTGTGGCATCAGGCTAAGCCCAGTTTGCCAGTGGGAGGTTGCAGCATGGATGATTTCTGCACACAGAGGTCTACCCCAGCTCCTTACAAGGCGATCTTTTGCTTTCCCCTTGGAAATCCATAGCCTTCCACATTTTTAGCAGAATAGTAAAAGCCGCATTCCCAACAGAAGGGCATGCCTTTTTTGTGCCTGGTCCTTCCACATACACTATCCTTTGGGATCCTTCCCATCTGCACACAAAGCATTCCTAGGCCTTTCGAGCAAATATGCACACTGAGACTCAGAGATGGGGTGTGGATTACCTGAATAGTGTACCCCAGATCATGGTAATGCATATTCTGTACCAAGAGGGGTCACTTTGGTGCCACAAAACCTGAGACTTAGGTTGGAGTTTTACTTGTGTGTGTGGCTTTGAGCCAGCCATTCACCTTTTCTAAGCCCAGTCTGTCCTAATGAAAGAATTTGTGATGTCCATGTGTCCGTTCTGTCAGGCCATTCTAGGCAGCCACATACCAGCTATCCCCTGTTCCCCTCAGGAAACAATGAGATGATGATCTCTGGCTGGTCTCTGTCTTACAGAAAGGGCGTTAATGGGCCAGGATCTCCTTGGGCGCTTTGCAGATCTGATCCAAAGTGGCAAGTTCCAGCTTCATCTGGACTCCAAGACATTCTCAGCAGACACCACCTTGTATTTTCTCAGTGGTGACAGCTTTGTCACCTCTCCCAGGACTCAACTTGGATGTTTGGAAGGATTCTACAGAGTCTCAACCACCAGACAGGACCCTCTGGGCTGTGGTAGGTACTAACATCCCTCTAGACTGAGATATGGAACCGCAGGAGGCTTCAGGAAAGACGACTGGACTCTGGGGGAATCATCAATGCATTGGTCAATAAGTATTTTCATGTCCAGTTTTCAAGGGAATCAACTCATTAGCCATCACTGTACCAAGGAAGGAAGGAAGAAGCCAGTGTGTGACATTGTCCTTTCTGTTAGTTCTTTCTCAGTTTGAACCTGGTGCTGGGATCCTTGTAAGAAGAAAGCCCATGTCTCCCCTATATCCTGGATTGACATTTCTTGGTTTTATTTTGGCAAGAAATCATGCCTCTCAACCTTTACATAGCCATTTGACATCTCACTCTACTCTCATGGAGATGAGACCTGCTACAGGTTGACTTGACAGGTCTTGTTCTTCTTGCCCATGAGCTTCTTTAAAGACCATTTTCATTGGACTGCAGCTGCAAAGAAAATGGAAGATGTGTCAGCTTCCTGTAACTCTCTTTATTATCACTCCTGACTTACTATTATTATTATTATTATTATTATTATTATTATTATTATTATTATTACTATTATTATTCAGTAAGTTGAATTGTAACATGGGTCTCCTTGGCTAAAATCAAGATATCTTCAGGATTTGTACTTCCTAAAGGCCCTGAAGGGATCTGAATACATCAATTTCTCAAAGTCAGCCACATTCTCTGGCCCTAGAATCCCTCGTTCATTGTCAAGGACAATGTGCCATTTAAGAGCAGTTTTAATGACCTACAGCTGGATACTCCAGGAAACTTACACAGCTGTGTGGTCCATCTATTTTTATTTAAATTCCACCTATAATTTTAATTACTGTTGGCCACACAACTAATATAACAGCTTCCAGTGATAGGGATGTGGTGGTGTGTGGGTAGGGTGGCAGGATCATTGTTCCATCATGAAAAGATTCAAAGGTTTTATGATGGGACGGAAGCCTTCCTCCTACATGGAGTGAATTGGAGAGTGTTTTTATTGAGCTGAGAAGAGATGCTTTCTGTTATTTCCCTCCTACTTATATTAGTTGCAAGACAAAGCTACATAGACTTTCTAAAATCCTTGCCAAGTGAATTTGAGCTAATCCCAGCACAGAGTACAGAAGCATTTCCACTCCCAATCGGTATTTACTGCAGATATTACACTCTGCATTGTGACTTGGTAAGTATCTATTTCACAGGAGGCCCGGATGGCCCGGCCTTTCCCCACTAGACAGTCAGAGATAGAGGATCTGTTAAACAGACTTGTACAGCTTGAGCAAGCTGCGTCCCAAAAGGGGCTTGAAGTCACCAAATCCAAGATCATTGGGTGAGGAATCATAGCTTGTCTTGGGACAGAACACATATTTTGTCTTTCCATCTACTTAGAGCTACCCAGACAGGAAGATGAGTAGTGAGAGAAAGAGCGGATGGTGGCATCTGCTAAGTGGGGTCCCAGAGAGGGCATCTCATACATGCCAGCCACTGGGTTTTCAGATTTGACTATGCAGTGTCCTTAGCTACCTGGATGAACACCATTGAGTTCGTGTGTGTGTGTGTGTGTGTGTGTGTGTGTGTGTGTGTGTGTGTATTTTTTTTCACTGTGTTCATTTTACAACACACAGGAGTAAGAGGGAAACTGAAAATCCAATTGCAAGTTTCTTCTGGAGTGCTTAGTCAATAGTGACTCTAAGCTCCTATCACCAGGAGATTGGGGATTAGATGAGATGACTTTGCCTAAAGGAGAAACCCTGTGTGGATCATGTGAGGACCTGATATCAGTAGGAAGGGCTTCAGCAAGCCCTCTTGAAAAATACAGAATGGTGCCTGGGAAAGAGGTCTAAGATCAGGCTTTGCCCTATGCTTTCTTACAGCCCTTTTCTGCAAAGGTCCAGAACTTGTGGCTTTCTGGGACATACAGCCAGGTCTCTTAGTCACTTTGAAGAGTACAATGTGATTCAATTCTAATAACCATGGATGTACTGAAGCAGAAGGCCAGCCTCATTTGCTCTACATGCTGCAGTTGAGCAGCTTCACTTCAGCTCTGTCTATATTCTGTCTCTCAATGGCTGTGTCTTCTTACCTTGTCACAAAGGATTTCCCATCCCACCATCTAACCTTCCACCTTTCTTCAGACTGAAAGGCCCAGAATGAATTTACAAAGGGTACACAAAAAGACTTGGGTTTTCTGCAGTATCTGTGAATCTGTAATTATGTCTGAGAACCCCCAGTGAATTTCTTGTATGTATGGGAACTTGCTGGCATTTCTGTAGAGCTGAGTGTTTCCCCCACCCTCTCCTGTGAGCGAGGTTTGGAAGCTGAGGCATACAGCTCTATATACACTTAGGACATGGTCTTTACAATCAGACATGCCTGGACTTGAGTCCTGGCACCAGCAGCTTCTCGTCCCTGGAACCATGGAGGTCATTTGTCCTCCTCTAAAAATCCTGAACTCCATGATGTAGAGTACACTGCTCTGCCTGTGACCAACCCTCAGTGAGTATCCCTGATTTTAGTTGGCAGTGCAGACATGTGATCTTGGCTCTATCTGCTTCCAGAGCTTTGGTCCCACCCTGTGCATCACACTTCTCCCTTCTCAAAAGGGGAGTGCTAGTGAAATCATACCGTCCAAGAATCAGGCTTCTCCTTCTTGGCTTTTCTCCTCCTAAAACACATCTGGAACACAGCTGTGAAGGTGTGGAGCTACAAGGCAGAACATTGGCCTGGGGAGATGAAGCAGGCTTTTCCTTGTCATCTCTGAGGTCTGATGTAAGTGGTTCTTGGTTGTGCGGTTGCTTGGGTGAGAGGAGCTTCCCTTGTAAATTGTATGGACATGGTCATTCTGGGAACTGGTGCTGTTAGGATAATAGGGAGAAGAAGCTTTGCTGGCGGTTTTCTCAGGACATGTCTGTTCACTCTCTTGTCTCTATATATTTTGTGGCTCCTGTGGAATTTCCTGCTGGAATCCTGCATTAGAGGGAATCACAGGAAGATTGTCAAGATTTTTTCATTTTTCCTTGGTCTGACATTAATTTCCCCTTACCTACAATAAGTTCGTTTTCTTCCCTCTCTACAAATTCTCATAATAGAACTAGTTCCCCTGTGGACATTTTTATCTGACAGATATGTTGTGTCTTTCCCTTCCTCCTTTCCTCCCTTACCCCCTTTCATCCGTCTGTCATCCACCCACCTAAGCTTTAAAAATCTAGTTATGTACAAAACCCATACCACAAGTGCAGAGCAGCAAAAATTTAAATGGTACCACACATGATTGGCCCATAAGACTGTGGTGTAAAGTGCCCTTTAAGTCAGGCAGAGAGGTACGTTAGTGCAGCAGGCACTATATGGGGTCTGAAAAAGTGAGCAGGAATTGGTGCTAAGATAGGCAGATGGGATCGAGCTCTCTGTCTGTCTCTCTGTCTCTCCATCTTTCCGTGTCTCTGTCTCTGTCTCTCTGTCTCTCTGTCTCTGTCTCTGTCTCTGTCTCTGTCTCTGTCTCTCTCTCTCTCTCTCTCTGTGTGTGTGTGTGTGTGTGTGTGTGTGTGTGTGTGTGTGGGGTGACAGGGTATTAAACCATGTACCTCGGTTTGGCCTAGTATTTATTGTTGACTTTGAACTCACAGCAATCCTTCTGCCTCAGCTTCCAAAGTGATTGGAATACTGGTATGNTGTGTGTGTGTGTGTGTGTGTGTGTGTGTGTGTGCACATTTATGTGTTAGGAGCACAAAAATGAAGACTATTGCAGAAACTGGATGGAATAGTAAAAAATCATTGAATATAAAAGCCCATTGGCTGTATGAGACAATGCCATGGTTTCTATAGCTGAATGGAGTCTGTAGGGGAACATGGCAGGAGGTGACCCATCAAGAAAGATAGGATTCTGAGAAGTATAGACACAAGACACAAATTTGAACCACCAACAGAGCACCACAGAAGAATTTTGAGCTGGAGAGTGACAGAACCAGAAAGACTTGACAGGACTTACATGAACTTCTTAAAAGGTGAAGTATTTTGTTGTCTCCTAAAGATATGTTTCATCTTTGCAAAAGTATGACCTGTCACTGCTGGGGTTGAAAGAAAGATTGGCAGGAAGAACAACATAACTCAAAGCCTTGAAAGCTCTAAACTCAAATGATCAACTCTTGTATCAAATAGAAGAGGCACTTGCCACAGCTATTAGTAACTCTGGCTGGTGGATTTGAAGGTAAAAGTGAGCATGCAGGGGCCAGGGTACACTTCCTGGTCTTGAGAGGAGCCACGTGCTTAGGAAAGGATGATGGTCCTCAAGGCGCTGCCTCATTATAATCTACAAAAGTGCCCTTTAAATGGAAAAACTCTGTATCAGGGGCAGTCACAGTGGTGAAAGAGCATGCGCACTTCTCAAACCTACAGGAGCCTGTGGCTTGATAGCATCTCTCCAGGTCTCACTTTCCTGTCTTCATCAGGACTCTGAATAAAGATAGCAGAGCTGATTGCATTGGCCAGGAAGCATTAGTTTCCTTTGGCCCCAAATTTACAGGTACTTACTTGAAAAAAAAAATGTCCCAACCAATCATTATCAATCTGACTCAAAGAAGTCGTGGAACTTGGTGCTCAGAGAAGACTACTCACTGTTAGTGAAGACTGGAAAGTACTACACAGTTTCCAAGATGTGGCTGAGTTTCTGATTTACTCTGAGATAGCAAGAATGCATGCAGACCAAGGATAGTAACTCCCAGAGCATTGGCTCCATCTCACCATGCTCCACCTTGTTGTGCTTACTTTTTGTCATTTAATTATCTCACTGCCAAGTCAGAAAAGATGCCCTTCTCATAGGGTTGTGAGACAAAACATGAAAACAGCTGGCGCTTCGGAAATTTCACCCTCTCCCCTTCCAGGAGAGTGCTGTAGCAAGTGATGGCTGAGCACTCCAGGCCCAACCTTCTCACCTGTGAGATGGGAATAGATACTCATTCTTAGTGGTAATCACAAAGGAATTTAAATCCACCAATGTGGCTACTCTGGCAGGGGACCACATCCAAAGATCTAGGTTGTGTGATCTGTCTTGAATGCAGACATGTCTTTACTGCACACCTTTAATCCCAAACAATGAAGGTAAAGTTAGTTTGTATAAGGATGCAGCTATGCTTTAAAAAGTGACATCTAATTGAGTGACAGACAAAGTGACAAATCAGAGAGAGATTCGACAGAATGAGTCAGAGATAGGATACATCCAACTTTCACAAGAATCAACAAAAAATAGAGGCAACTTAAGAGAGCAGTGCAGAGAGAGGGGAGAGAGAGAGAGAGAGAGAGAGAGAGAGAGAGAGAGAGAGAGAGAGAGAGAGAAAACATATTTCAAGTGAAAGCAGGATAAGCCAGAGAATGAGAAGGAGCCAAGGAGCCAGAAGATTAGAACAGACTGCCAGATTTAGCCTGAGACCAAGCAGGGCAATTCCATTAGAAGCTAAGAGAAGCCAACATGAATCAGTCACGTTGGAGAGGAGTTTGGCCCAGAACAGCTAAATTGAACCAGCCAGGCAGAGTTCAGAAAGAACTAGAAAAGGATGCTTATTTGGCAGTAAATCTCTGAGATGATAGTTACATGTGGCTAATTAAACATTGGGCTTACAGGCAATACATTAATTCATAGAACACAGTAGATTGCCACTTGCATACTGGGGGCTCCAAAGGAGGGAGCTCACATTTTACAGGGTAAAACTCAGTTGTTGAAGTTATTTGACAAATTACTGTGAGTACAACCCTGAACAAGGAGGGGACAAGGGGTTTTTCTGAGCCAACAGAGTCAGGGTGGCCAATTCATGCATTGCTCTACAATGGGTCTCCTGAGGGCTCTCCTTTTAATACCTTGTAAGAGATATATCTTTGTAGTTGGAATTCTGGTTTCCTAGAATCCCGCTCTCCAATTAACGTGTACACCTGGTAAATAACTACTACTTTTACTTTTAGTGAAGTCCTTCCTCGTAGCCACAATCAACAAGAGAAATTAGAAGGGACTGAAGATGTTAGAGCAAAAGAAATCACTTGGTACCAGCAGATCAGAAGTGTTAACAGTAAGATGCTGACATCCAGCATGACAAATGGATGAGATATCTTATCCATAGAATTTGGGCTTTCTGAGTCAATCAGAAACCAAAAGGCCTGATAGCAAGAACATTTTTAATGTAGTTTGCTGAGTGCCTAATTTGTCCATCCTTGTCTAGTAAAAGCAGCATTGTTAGTGACAGGGACATTGGCCATAGCAGTC
Organism: Mus pahari; assembly: GCF_900095145.1. Classification (NCBI taxonomy): domain Eukaryota; kingdom Metazoa; phylum Chordata; class Mammalia; order Rodentia; family Muridae; genus Mus; species Mus pahari. Next base: position 32,138,093 of record NC_034606.1, read on the forward strand.
AAATGAGATGGTACTAAGTTTCTAGAATTGCTGGGATTGACTCATTGAGAAAGTAGCATTTGCACAGAGTTGGCTACAAAGAAGGGTGACCTTAAAAGTAAAAGTAATTGTTATTTGCTGAGTGCACACGGGAGCCTGGCAGTAGGTTAGACAGTATGTGTATGACAACTATACCCCAGTAGGTACTGTGGACTCCATTTCACACAGGATAAAAATAAAAATGACTTTAGAGGACCCTAAGAACTATACAGAAAGTGGGACTTCACCCAATCTACCTATACTTTCCATTCTCCATCACATCCTTAGATTTGGGAAGCTGTGTTTGGGCCTTATCTGTCCCATTGTCTCCAGATTCATCTTCTGCCATGCCCATCTCCTTTGCAATCCCAGCTTTGGCTTGATTTGGCCTCTCTCTTGCCATTACACCTTTGTACTTGCTGTCTACACTGTTTGGTGCTTGGCCCCCTCTGTCCCTGGAGTCTCTAGTGTTAACTTCTCAGAGGCTGTTTCTTTTTAGTATGCTCCTAGCTTGTCTCCTACCCTATTGGATCCACATCTGAAGTTTTGTGTAGATTCCTATACCACTTGCAAGTCCTAGCTTCTGAAGAGAAGGCCCTACCTGCTTTCTTCTTAGTTGACTCCTTAACTTTTGAGCCCAAGGCCACCCGCTTTTCATTAATTGCTAGGCTGATTTTTCTCACATAAAATCCTAGGCTGATTTTGAGGTTCTACACATACTCTAAGCACTGTCTGTGGCCATAACACAAGTGCTCACTCTGATGTCATCTTTGTTTGTGCCCCTAGTGAAATGCCCTGAAGGAAGCTTCTCTCAGGATGGGCGATGCACTCCCTGTCCTGCTGGCACCTACCAAGAACAGGCAGGCAGCGTAGCCTGCATCCCATGCCCAAGGGGCAGAACAACCACCACGACTGGAGCTTTCAGCAAGACACATTGTAAGTTCTTCCTGGACCACTCCGAAGGAGAAGCCTTCCCTACACAGAGGGCTGTAGCACAGCTGCTCAGCATCAGCACCAGAGATGTTGGAAGGCATATCTCTCTTCACTCTAGAAACTATCTCACAGCAGCTAGATGCTGAATAGCATCTATACATCTGCCAGAAAACAACAGCCTATCCTCCAAGTTGTGACAACCAAACAGTTGTGACAACCAAACTTCACTTCAAGAATTACTGTTTCTTGGGTGGTGGTGTGGGGGGGGGGGGAGAGCAAGACTTTCCACTGTTGGGAACCACTGGGTGATCAAAGGCCATTTTCTGTGAAGTTCAAGCTCCTGCCAGGCTCCAGGCCAAGCATGTTACCTGCAAAATCTCATTCACTCATCTCAACTCCTCTCTCAGGTAGATAGCAAGACCCACTTTTTCACAGATAAGATGAAGGCTCAGATAAGTGAGATTACTTAGCTGGAGTTTTGCAGCTAACTCAGCTGACCCCTGAGCTTAGTTTTGCCTGATTTTGAAACTTCTGACTTTTGTAAATTAACCTTATCAGAACCAGAAGTGGAAGGCGTTCCCCAACCATACTCATAGCCACTGGGTAACTCATGTTCAGTCTTTTCTGATCTGGTGCTGGCCAGGACCCCACGGACTTGGTCTTTCCATGTGTCCTGAGATTTCATTTGACTGGACTACTGAATAGCCACCTAAGTATTCTTGGGTTTGCCCTAGAAAGGATCCATGCTTTGTGATAAATCTTTTTATATGAGTCTGTAATTGTGTCAACACAAAGAAAATTTTTATTCTTTATAAAGTGAATAGTTCCAAAATTTGTAAAGAAGTGATCAAAGGAAAGGAAGTCACGTTCTTTGATAAGGGAGATTTACTGAGAAAGGAGGGTCATGCCAATAGGATGGTAATTATTCCATATTCAAAATCAGAGGGCTTTCCTATGTAGGAGTTTATGATTCCCTAAAACAGAAACTTTGGCATGCAATGTCCTTAACACCAGAGTACTATCTCTCCTTAAGCACTCCACCCTTGGTGGAGGTGACCTAGCATGCTGTCCCTATGACAAAGCAGCACTTCCTTAAAAGGACATTTGTGTCATGACCTGCCTCTTATTGTGGAGGGGCCAAGATAGAAATGGAGGGAGCAACAGACCATGGTTGAAGCTTGTAGCAACTAGAGCCAACTTGTTTCTTCTCTCCCCTTGCTAGCATGGTGGCTGAAATCAAGCAGCTTTTCTTCTGTGAATATCAGTCTGTCCTCTATGAAACCAGTTAATGGTGCCACATACCATCGGATGCAGGATAGACAGAGTGACAAGCATTGATTTCTCCTGGTTCTCATGATTCAAAATCACTGTGTCAACATGGCAGAGGTGTGGATATGGGGTAGGAGGAATAGAGCTATCAAGGTCAGCTCTCTCTAGCTGCTTGTTTCCTAGGCCTTTGAGTACTGCACACGCAGAGACCGAGACCTCCAGGCCCCCTTTTTGCTTAAAGACATAAATTCATTCCATCATGTTCCACACTCCTGACCTCATATTTCCATAACTGCATCCAAAGGTCCTACCCTCGAATTCTATCACATGAAAGACTGGGGCTTCAGCATATGACTCAGAACAGACACAATGTCAAGTCCATAGCAAGCATAGGAGAAATATTTAAAGTGTAATAACACCTTCCTACACACACACACACACACACACACACACACACACACACACCCCTTGAGGTACTGTGATGATATTTCTTTGTAGCTGTAGAGGATGGTACACCATCATCAGCATTCTTCATGATTCCTCCTGAATCAAAAGCAGTATTGGTGAACTGATCTGTAGACTATGGACCAGGTGAAGAAAGGACTTCCAGGGTGAGGCAGTAACTTGAACACAGGGATAGAGAAGTGTTCATCTCTAGATCCCCCTCATACTCACATTCCTGGATGTTGAGAGGGGGTGTACATTTAGACACTGGGCAGTTCAGTGAGATGCAGATCCTGCCTTCATAGAGCTTCCATCAAATAGGATGCACTAAGCACCTAGTCACAGGGAAAGAGAAACACTGGCCAAGCTTACCCTTGTGAAGGAGAGTTCCAATTCCAGGAAAAACTGTAGCATTGGACAAGACCAAGTTGGGGGTCTAGCGATGTTGTAGTCTGTTCAGGCAGCTATTTCAAACTATCATAAGCTGGGTGGATTTTACAGACGACAGAACTCTGTTTCTCACTCTTCTGGAGTCTGGAAGCTCAAGATCAAATTACCATCAGGTACAGCATCTACTGAAAATACCACAGATGGTGACTTTTAAGTGTCCTTATATGGTAGAAGGCCTCACCTCCTACAATGATCACTGATGACTCCAAAATATGGGCTTCAGAGTCATTATGAAAGGCACTCTATGGGCGACATGGGGTCTCAGTGGTGTTCTTTGCTGAGGGTGGGCACACTACCAGTTTCAGCCAGAATGCATGGGTTACCCATGTAACTTAGTCATCACCATAGGGATCCTGGGAGTTGGAAGAGAAGGAGGCAATCACAGAGTCCTGTAACTCATTGCTGTGCCCATCTGTTGTTCTAGGTGTCACTGACTGTCAGAAGAATGAGGCTGGCCTACAGTGTGACCAGAGTGGTCAGTACCAAGCCAGCCAGAAGGACAGAGACAGTGGGGAAGTTTTCTGCGTGGACAGCGAGGGGCAGAGACTACAGTGGTTACAGGCAGAGGCTGGACTCTCAGAATCTCAGTGTCTGAGTATGTACTGTTTATTACATCCACTGTGATTGCTGGGATCAGGGTCTTTGGGACCTACAGAAAGGGATTACACACAGATGCCATTACTTTCCTCCTTTATTCCAAAAGTTTCTTTACCTATGTTCTCCCATTACTTGAGGCCCTGCTCCTTGCTTTCCTTTCCCAGTAGACCAGCTGGGGTTAGGGGTGAGTCCTGCTGGCCAGACTTACTAACTGTGCAAGAAGAGGGTTGACATAAGTGAGCTCACTATGTGCCAGGATTTTACATATTCACCACATTGTACTACCGGTATACTAAGGGTATATTTAGCTGAAGACATAGAAACATGAAATGTTAAAGTGCTTCTCTTTAACTTAAAGCTGAGATACAACCTAACTAGATTAATCTCAGATGTGCCTCACTCCCTAAACCCTGTGCTCCTGGTTGTTCTGATCTGTGCTTCTATTCAGATTCATGTATTTCCTCAGTACACAGGTGTGCATGCAGGTGTGTGGGCGAAAGTGCATATACATATTCTCACTTATTTACACACACACACACACACACACACACACACACACACACACACACACACAACTTTTCTGACCTCTGGTGAAGACAGATCAGCTAATGATAAAAGCACAGACAATCTGAGTGAGAAGTGGTTGTTTCCTAAGGCTCTTCTCCAGCAAAATAATAACAAATTTCAAACATTTGGGGGGAAGAATGTGTACACCCTTTAAAATCCAACAGAACTCTTATTTATTTAATATTTTTTATTTAATGTGTGTGCATGCATACATACTACTGCATCTGTGTGTAGGTCAGAGATTCAAATCAGTTTTCATCCTTCCATCAAGTAGGCTCAGGAATTGAATGAGATAATTGGGTAACACAGATGAGCCATCTCACCAGTCCAGAAACATTTTTTCTTCTCAGCTCCTCTTCTTGTGGGCAGGGCTAACACTACAGGAGTTAAATGGAAGTTGCAGATTCCTTAAGAGACCTGGAGGTGGCTTCTTCCCAGGACCCTGCAGAGTATCCACAGAGGTGGTGCCACATGCACTGCAGCCCTGCTGCTCATTGGCTACTCAGGGATTATTGCCTAGCTGCTCTGAGCCCTCTTTGTCCCTGCCATAGTTCAATGTGAAGATAACCACACAATTTGTGAGGCATTTGCAGCTTGTTCTACCCAGGGATCAGAAGGGAAATGATGCTTTCATCAGCAGTATAAGTGTTCAGGAGTCACAGCTCAGCTGACAGCTGGAGAGGACATACCCAAGGCACGGTACAGTTTTCAGGGCATCTTCAGCTTCTTTGGCAAAGCTGTGAGATTATTTTCTGGAGGTGCAAGGTATTTCTGTGTTAATAAACAGCTCTCCTTGGGCAGTGTGTCCCTTCTTAGCTCAGAGAGGATTTTCCTTCTGGGTGGGAAAGTGCAGTCTCCCATTGTATTTTTTTTCTATCAGAAAACATGCAGGCTTTAGAGTCCATCCTTCTCATTTTCTCAGTGTCTCCTTGGGTGCTTTTATTCTCTATTCACCTCGCTTCCTCTGCTCAGGTCTGCGTGTTACCTTCACACATGCTAGGTCAGACATGCCTTTCTCTCTCATCCTCCTGTTCAGGCCAGTGATTTCTCTATGATGCTTCTACCATGGTAATTTTAAGAATCAATTCTCCTCACATTATGTCTCATAAGTCTTTGTGGCTATACATCCCTCAGGGAAAAGGCAGGGTACAAAATGGCACCAAAACTCTATGTTCCAGCCTCATTAATGTACGTGTCCTTTTGGGGCTACAGCTCACTCTGACTTGATGTATTCCAGAGCAATGTGCATGTGATGATAAAACAGATGAGTTATTCCTCTTAGCTGGACTTCTACAAAACTCTGTCCTACAGGTCTGCCAGGAAGGAGAGTCCCTATGGCTTGAGTTTCTGTGGCCAATTTCATAGCCCTGTTACTTACGAGTCCTCATAGAGGACAAACTTTGTCACCCATAGGTTAGTACTTCCATGATATTTATTGAATTCTTATAACCAAGACACTGGGGTTCTAAGAGTCTGTAAGTGTGCCTGAGGTCACAGAGCTAGTGAGAAAATGTGATATCAGGATGTGAGCTGAGGTCTGGCTCCAGGGCTAGTATGCTTTGTCCCGTGGCCTGTGTATATCTTCAGTGCCTACAGATGCCAAACCTGAGGATTTGATTTCTCCGTGAAGAGTTGGCAAGTCTTCTGCCTACGTTGCCTTGGTTTATTCAGAGAACTCACCTGACCTTGACTAGGGGCCAGTTGGTCAAGTTTACCATCTCTGAGCTTTAGATCCAATCCTAATTTTGTCCTTGCTGACCCATGCTGTGCTCCTGTGAACCATACCTTATATCTAAATAGATTTTACAATCTTGACACACTGTCCTAATTCCCCAGGGCTGGAGTTACATTGCTATTCCTGAATGTGCCCATGTGTCTATCTAGACATTCAGCTATTCATCTACCCACCTGTGAATCTCTGTCACTGTGCCAGATTTCAAGGGCTTAGATGTGGCTGGTGCATTCCCCTTACCCTGGAGGGCAACTGGCACATCCATAGCCATGATTTGCTGTGCAGGAGCCATCGTCAGATACATGCTGTTGTAAAGTTCTAAAACTCTGCATTGATACATAGAAAGTATACCAGCAGAACATCTGAATCCCCAAATTAATTTTTACTTGCCCCTCTTCTCTGCTGGCAGTGAACTTCTTCATAGCGACCCCAGCACTGTGAAGATCCCTATCATCAGGAATCCTTCGAATAGAGTCTCTAAACAAAAATAAATGTACTGCACTTTTAGTAGACTTTGCTAGAAATGGAAGGACGTGTAAAGTTTAGTTTAATCTAGAACATGACCATGTAGTCCATATCAGCCCAACCTCAGTCACACTGGAAGGACTCTGCTGTGGCATTTGCTAGTCTGGCAATTTGGGAGTATAAACTAAGTAAGAAGGAGTAGAAACTGGAAAGAGAGGTAGGGTTATGAGGAACAAGGCTGAGTATGGGCTGAGCCCATGGACCTGGCAACTTCTGCAATCAGAAGGGTCACTTTATAAACTCAGAAGGTGTTTTATTTCTTCAGTTTTAAGAGTTTTCATAAACTATATATTACTCACAAGCAAACACTCATTGTCTCCTGCTTTCCCTTTTCTCCTCCTTGACTCTTCCAGTTAATTCCTTTTGTTTGCCTTGATGACAGTTCCGCAGACTGCTTTCCACAGCAAAGCCTGAGAACATCTAAGGCGTGTTGTTTCTATCGTATCACTTCAGCATTTTTATGGTTTACACATGAAAGCTGAGAGAAGACTACTCAGTGCATCCTGTATTTTTTCTGCTTTTGCATTTAAACCATGGATGTATTGACCTGTGCAGAGCTATGTAGATACAAGACTCATTTATAATGGCTTGGGTGTATATGATAACGAGCACCTATATTCAGGTTTGCAATGATGACTCGTTCTGCTTAAGGGCTATAAATAACTTTTGTGTTTTGGTAGAGACATGCAGTATATGCACACAGGAGCTTTTGTGGTTTGGAAGAAGGTCTCTTTCCCTGACTCTCACCCTCATTTTTCTACCCTTTGTGAGGAATGTGTTCCAAGCCATGAAGCTGTGGAAATTCAGGGTTTTTTTTCCCTCCTCACTCAACTAGTTCCATGAGCAGGTGGCTCTGTGAATCTCACCAAATGTACCTCAAGTGTGTTGACAGTAGCTAGAGAAACAGATGATAACTTATCACTTAAATACAGTCTGAAAAATTCAGGAGCCATGTGACACATCTCAAAATTTGCAAATACTCATATGTCCATGTTTGATTTGTCTTATGAAAATAGCTTGCCTCACTTCAGAAAGAATACAGATTGTTTTAGGGGAATATATTTTTGATGTAATCATTATGCAGCATAATTAGCATCTAAAGACAGGGAAAGAGATGCTTAGATAGAAAAAAAATTGCTAACTATGAGAAGATCTGAGAAGAAAGGTCCAATCTAATGTTAGATCTTCCCTTTACTTCCTGAGAACAGGATAGGAGATGCAGAGAGTTACACTGCTGAGTCTAAAGGTGAGACAGGAGACTGGAACTCCAACCAATGGCAATTGCTCCATGAGAGACACTTATGTGACCAAGTGTGAGGATGGGTCCAGTGAAAGTAACAGAGCTTTCTATCCTGACCTGATAATCACATGCAAATGTCCTAAACATATTACAGGCTTTGATCTCACAGGTCTGCTTAATTCCAGTGATACGGAAATTTGAGAAAGCTCCAGAATCCAAGGTTATCTTTGATGATAATTCTCCTGTGATAGTCAAGTCCAGCGTCCCCAGTGCTGACTCCCCACTGCAGTGTTTGGCAGGTAAGTGAGATGAGGAAATGCATACATGGAGAGACAGGACAAACTCCACTATTCAATATGATGTAAAATTTAATTAGTCAAAAACACCATAAGCAACTTGATTTATGAAATATTTGTGCAATTTCTAACTTCTTTGCAGTTTATCTCATACCTACTAACTGCCAAGAGTTGGACTGAGTGTTAGAAAATTGAAATCAAGCCACTTGTGTATTATCGTGCACCTGGGTAATCTGTGTACTGAGGTAGGAGGAGCAAATCCTGCTCACTGAGCACTCCTCTCTGTGGGGATCGTCTAGGAATTCCATAAGCATCCTATAGTGATCTCAAGGGACACATTAGAAGAAGGTGTTGGGAGTGTGAAATGTTTGACATGGAGTTAACAAGTGACAGGTCTTAAATTCAAACCGAGGCTGGCAGATGTTAAAGCCTGTACGAATGGCCGTGTGACTCTTTTAGTGGCACACTGAGTAAGGGTCTGCTTTGGATAATGTCTCTGTCTAGGCCAAGCTTATGCCCTTGCTTGTATTGCAAATACAGCACAAGGCAGGAAGTAGGGGCTTAACCAAATTATCTGTACAACAAATGGTATGTGTGGTCTCTGGGTGGATGGTGCCAAGGGGAAAGTTGGGCAGACATGAGGAAGCAGCCCCAGGACAGCTGACTTGGTGTCTACCTGTGAGGATGGCTTCCTCGTGCACAGGGTATTCCACTTACACCATCGCCCTCTCTAACACAGCCCGCTTTGGAAAGCAAGCAGCAGGCAGGGATGACTACGAGGTGTAGAACTGCAGAGTGAGGCGAGCAGAAAGGGCACGGCCTTTTGCTGGGACCAGGAGTCGGTGAAATTAGGTGGTTAAGGCAAGGGGACAGCAACAGACAGAAGTTACAGAGTGAGAACACCATGTCAGAAGTGTCTGGCAAGATAGAGTCTTACAGAGAAATGAGAGCAGTCTATCTCACTCACAGGCAGGCAGGATCTATAAATCAGTGGAGTTTGGATATCTTCAACCAGGAAACTTATTTCCCATGGCTTTAGATACTGGAGCCCTGAAAGCAAGAGGTTGGCAGCACTGGTCTATCCTCAGTGTCTCAATGGCCATCTTATTGCTTTGTCTTCACACAGACTCCCCTGTGTATTGTCCTGGTCTCTTCTCTCTATTAGGACGTAGACCATAACCTCATTTCACATTGTTTAATTCCCTCTTTACAGACCCTAGCTCTAAATAAATTATAGTCATATTCTCATGTAGTGGTGGTTATGATTTGAGCGTAGGAATGGGAGGCGTAATTATCCCCATAATACGTATCAAGAGGCTGCTGTGGAAGGTCACGTGGCCATTTAGGAGGAGGGAACATGAAATAGCTGTGGCAGGGAGAAGTATGGATACCACTGATTAGAGAAAAGAAAGCCATGTGCCATAGAGAACAGAAGAGAAGGCTGGAGAAGAAAAGGAAGAAGTGGGTTAAAGGGACACTGGGACAGTGTGTGCTTGCGACATAGCAGCAGAGCTAGGACGGGGTCAGAACAAATTAACCTGATAGTTCTGAGAGTCATCCAGAATGGTTGTTGCTTTGACTGCTCTCGTTCCTGAGTCTGAAGTAGGGTCTTGCTTGCAGTGAAAATCAAGTTAGTTTGGTAGAAGGGCAGGAATCTGTTAGGACTAGGGACAGGTTGGACTAATATCAATCATTTTTCTTGAGTTCTAATGAGACAAGCCATTTGTTGGTTGCAAATCACTGTTTGCTTTCTAGTGCCCGGTTAATGTGGGGCATCATGGAAGAAGAGATGTGTGTATGTGTGTGTGTGTGTCTGTGTGTGTGCATGTGCGTGTGCGTGTGCGTGTGCGTGTGTGTGCGTGTGCGTGTGCGTGTGCATGTGCGTGTGCGTGTGCGTGTGCATGTGCGTGTGCGTGTGTGTGAATAGTGGGGATATGTACACAATGAGGGGAAGGACAGGCTGTGGATTTGCCCCACCCTCGGCATCACCTGAGAGCTCAGAGGTGGCTCTACTGTGATACTTGCAGATTGTGCAGATGACAAGACCTGCAGCTTCCTTACAGTGTCCACAATGGGGTCAGAGGTTTCATGTGACTTTTATTCTTGGACAAGGGACAACTTTGCCTGTGTGACTTCTGATCAGGTAAGCCAAAACAGCTTCCTGTTCCTGTTAAATCAATCAGGTGGCCTCTGTGCCTGCAGATTTTGAATCTGGGAATGGCAGCTATGGGTGGCTAGAGAAGCAAGGGAAGGATTATCAGTGTAGCACCTGATAATCAGGATGGTGCCTTAGTGTGGAGTATCCTCATTGTCCTTTGCCATTACTTACCTCATAAGGCAGCTTGGTTCCTCGTGCTAAGGGGTTATTGTCCAGAGTCCAGAGTCCCATCTGACCCCTGAGTTCTGAGCACCTGCATGGCTTTCATTGTAAAAGTCAAAGTAGGACTTTGCAACCCCATAGGAAGAACAACAATATCAACAAACCAGAACCCCCAGAGCTCCCAGGTACTACTAATCCACCAACCAAAGAGTACACATGGAGGGACCCATGGCTCCAGCCCTGTATGTAGCAGAGGATGGCCTTATCTGGCACCAGTGGGAGGAGAGGCCCTTGGTCCTTCGAAGGCTCGATGCCCCAGTGTAGGGGAATGCCAGGGTGGGGAGGAGGGAGTGTGTGGGTTGGTGGGGAAGCACTCTCATAGAATCAGGGAAAGGGGGATGGGACAGAGGGGTTGTGGGGAAACCAGAAAGGATAACATTGGAAATGTAAATAAATAAAATACCCCCTCCCCCCAAAAAAAGAAAAGAAAAGAAAATCCTTGTAGAACATTAAAAAAAAAAAAAACAAAAATAAAAACAAAAAACCCACCTCCATTGCATTAGAATAGAAGGCCATCCAGCCAAAATCAGTTCCTGGATCCCAGGGTCCCTAATGGCTGATCGTGCAAGGTTCCTTCTTCTGTGTCCATTTAAATTCTTCTATGTCCTTTTAGAAAATGTCTATGTATTGAAGCCTCTTTTAGTTTTTATGTGTGTTAACATAATAAATCTTTTCTTCCCTGACTTCCTCAGGAGTTTTGCATATCTGTACCTTTTTAGTGTGGTAGCCAGTCTACACAAAGGTGCATGGTAGTTTTAAGACATCACTTACACTGGGCACTGTACATGCCTGCCTGTTCTCTGAACACATGTGTCAGAGTGTTCATGCCCTGCAAGATGTAATGGAGAGGGCTTCCCCAGAGTTTTAGCAGCTTATTAGATGTAAATGAAATGCTGGCAGGACACAGATGCAAATATCAGTGCCCACCACTTACTTCCTGCTCTTTAGCTCCCAGGTCCTTCAAATAACCCACATAGCAACATATGATTATATACCCACATCACAGGGAGACTGAGGGGATTGAAGAATCCCTCCAGGAAAAAAAAAATCACAGGACAATGTCTGCTACGAACATTAGAACATTACTATAATAGATATCACCTGTGTCAATGCTATTCCCCTCCCCCAACCTCTAACTAGACCAGCAGGAAGTTTCACAGGCAGCCTTGCATGGAACTTTGTTAAGGTTCCTCCCAAGGCCCTGGGCTCTCAGTGCAGTAATGCAGGGGTGGGGCTTGGCTGTTGGTTACATCTGATTGGTCCACCTTGTTCCAGTCTAGGACCCCATTCCCAACAGTTCTCTTAGCCTCCCGGGCTCTTTGGCTCTAACTCCTTTGAGATTCTGGAGCTGCAGTGCAGGAATTCAGTCTCCTAAGTTCAGTCATCCCCCTGCATCTTATGGTTCCTGCCCAATCAGGGTGCAACCAGAAGGGATACGAGAGGAACTTCCAGTGCTCTGGGTTTGTATTTCAATCCTTTTCAGGCATTCACACCCCCTTCTTTTAATGGTCTTTGTGGCCCTTCATTGCATCCTCCATCTCTTCAGTAAAGGAAGAATGAAGAGCCAGTGCCTTCAAGTAGCCTATGTTTTAGTCTTTGCCCCCTGTAAAGCCCTCATGGGAAATGTCATGGCTGGCATGACATTTGAGGAGGGGCAAATACTGTACGATAAACAGGGATGAGTATGCTCAGCTTTGCCCTACCCACTCACCCGTGGAACTGCTGAGAGCAAACCAGAAGAGTGCCAACGTGACCAAGAATGGCAAGGTGCTCTGCAGGTCAAGCTGAGCTTTCTAAGCTTCAAATCCACCTGTGAGCAGAACACCTACAAGGCCTCCCCCGAGGTGGCTCCTCCCTCCTCCCCTCTCTAGCCACTTCCCATCTCACAGGACAGAATTCTGGTCTTCAATTAGAGCCCCATCCACACTCAGTAGTATTGGGACGCTCTCCTCAGTTCTCCTGCTCCATAGAATGAATCACTGTCACCCCTGTAACAGACTCCAGTTGCACAACTCTGTGCAGCTGCATCACTGTTGATGGGAGTTTACTGCTCACGTGTGCCCCTCTGATAGGCTAGGAAAGCTAGAACCAGATGTCCTCACTAATTTTCCCTGAATCCACTCGATCACTGTGGTCAGAGTTTGGTAAGTATGTGTTGAATTGCTTTCAACTATTGGAAATACTGAATGATAAGGGGGCCCTTTCCACTTCCAGGAACAAGATGCTGTGGGCAGCCTGAAGGCAACCAGCTTCAGAAGCCTTAGGTGCCAGGTGAAAGTGAGGAATAGTGGCAAGGATTCTCTGGCTGTGTATGTGAAGAAAGGTAGGTTGGTGATGCTGGAGCATCCTTTGTGTTCAGAGTGGTTTCAGAATGATGCATCTGTGAGGAGGAGACTGACCCCTCACCTCACTCCATGCATGAGACCCTCTTCTCCCTGATCCCACCTGAAGCTGGCTCAACCCACCTGCCCTCTGCAGACTGACAGTGGCCTCCCAGCAGCTACAAAAGGATTTCTGTAACATTCATCTGAGCCATCAGTTCTGGTTTTTATCCCAGTCTGCTGGGGCTGTAAGTCTCATACAGCAGGAACCAAGGAGCCAATGGTAACACAGACACAGTGGAGACATGCACCCAGCCAGCTTGGCCTATGTGCATGTGACACAGTGCAGACAGGCACCCAGCCAGCTTGGCCTATATGTATGCAACAGAGTGCAGACATGCACCCAGCCAGCTTGGCTTATATGCATGAAACAGAGTGCAGACATGCACCCAGCCAGCTTGGCCTAGGTGCATGCGTACCAAGGCCTTTACCCTGCTTACATCTGGCATTCCAGCAGGTCCTGGCTTAGCTCCCTGCAGCCATGCCTCCCAGACCTTCTAACTCCTTTGTCTTCTCTCTTTTTACTGAATGCCACTGCCAACCCCCCCTCCCCATCTTGACTAAAGGGTTTTCTATTTCATCTTTATGCTCATGGGACCCTCTCTGGTGGCACTATGCATATATGTCACCTGGAAGATGGTAGATTTGAGGCTGTTGATGAGTTAGATAAGATATCAAGGTCTTTTTTTCTTAATGTTTGTTAATTGACCTGGTATTTCTTTTGTTGTTTTGTTTTTCCTTTTATGGAAAGTAGATTTTCTTCTCATGTGATGTAACATATTTTATTATCCCTTAGACTCCTTTTTGTTTTCTCATTTTCCTTTTTTCCATTAATTTATTTATACTCACTTTACATTCCATTTGCAGCCCTCCTTCCTCCCAGTCCCTCCCTCACAAGCCCCTCCCCCATCACCCCTTCCCTTCATCTCTGAGAAGAGGGAGATCCCTCCCAGGAAACAAACCCACCCTGGCATCTCAAGTCACTGCAGGATTAGGTACATCTTCTCCCACTGAGGCCAGACGAGACAACTCAGTTAGGGGTACAAGATCTATGGGCAGGCACCAAAGTCAGGGTAAGTCCCTGCTCCAGTTGTTGGAGGACCCGCATGAAGACCAAGCTGCACATCTGCTGCATATGCACAAAGGGTCTAGGTCTAGCCCTTGAATACTGCCTGTTTGTTTTCTAATGAGAGACGGAAAGGGAGTGAGTGGATCTGGATGGGAGAGGAGAGGGGATATAAAGTTCTTAATAACTCTCCAAGGTCTGAGACAACATGAGTAACAAGAAATATTCTATTATATATTGCTCATCTCAGTATTCCATGTCTGCTTTCTTTTGCCTTAAAAACACAGGCTCTCTTTAATACTCCATGTATCTTTTTTTAAATCTATCTATCTATCTATCTATCTATCTATCTATCTATCTATCTATCTACCTATCATCAATCCACTTACCTATCATCTATCTATTTATCTATCTACCTACCTATCATCCATCCACTTATCTATCTATCTATCTATCTATCTATCTATCTATCTATCTATCTACTTTCTATCAACTATCTATGTGTATTCATGAGTTGGCACACATATACCAGAGCATGCATGTGGGAGTCAATGAACAACTGGAAGTAATTCCACTCCTTCTACAATACAGATTCTAGAGATCGAATTCAGGTTGTCAGCCTTGGCAGCAAGAGACTTTAAGTATTGAACCATCTTGCCAGTCCTTTCATAGTGTTTCCGTTGGTTCCCAAAAAACTGGGCTGGGAACTCAGCATTCTCAAAGTAACACAGGATTAACAGGGAGAGACTCTGGCGTCCTGGGAGTATGTGCAAGTGAACAGCAAATGTCTTTAGTCTCATGTGGCCTATATCCCTGTGGCCTGCCTTGCCTGCCTCCTGCTTGCTCATCACCTGCAGGGGCTCTGCGGTGCCAACAGTGTGAAGCTGTGTTCTGTGTCCTGTGGCTCCTTCCACTGTCCTGAGCTGTGGCTTTTTAGTGGTTCTGAGAGGCAGGATTTCTGACTTCTGTGTCTTATTTCTGCCTTGAAGGCAGCCATGTGACCAGAGCTACCACAATGCTAGCTCTTTGAGTTTTGGAATCTTCCCAGATACTTTAGGCTTTAATGTTCATACCAGTGAAGTAGTGGTCCTGCGTGAATCTGGGAGTCAGGAATGTGGAATTAGGTAGCTTCCGTTACCCCTCAAACCCATCCTGGTAAGTACTGGGAAAGTGAGACTTTCTACAGCTATCTTCCTAAGAAGTTTTCTGTTGGTCAAGGGCCAGAAGACAGCCAATGGAGGCAAGACCTGGGATGCTAGGGTTGGAGTAAAGAGGAGTGAAATGGTGTTTTCTGAGGCCTGCAGCTCTAGGCACATGCAGCTAGATGCTGCAGCCCCAGCCTTGAGCTAGAAACAGCTGCAGTTAGTGGACAAGCCACAGACTCAGCTGACCCTGCCACATCCTTCAACCTCTGCAGGGACAAGTACAGAGCTTGTTCCCTCACATCCCTGTCCCAATGGGCCAGAGTATATGTAGGGTACCAGTGTTAAGTTTCTCCGATCTATAGCCAAGGCTGCTGTGACTTCTGCTTCAATGCCCAATTGTTTCTACCATTCACTTTTAAGCATAGCAAAGCTTAGGGATTGTTTTCTAAAAATAAAAGCCAAAACAAATAAAGTAACACCAGCCAAAAATGTCCCTTAAAAACTGTAATTTAGCCTTCTATCACACTTAAGTATACAATTGCATCGAAATGTTTGTTGTCTTGTGCCTCCTCCTGTCTCCTGGAAGTTTATATTTGGGTTACAAAGGAAAGTGAGAACCTCGTTGATGCCAAACTAAACCAAGGGCAGAAATTGGCTTGCGGCTTTATTTTGCTCTCTGTAAGTTTAAAGCCAAGATATGTTCCCACTGTAGTGGAAGGAAAAGGTGGCTGTACTTTTTTTTTTTCCTGTGTTTTTTCCATTGATGGTCAGACTTTTTCTCATCTCTGCTTTAACCTCAATCCTTTCTCTAACATGGTAATAATACATTACAAATGGAAAGAACATAGTTTCTAAACATCCCTCACCCCCTAAGGGCAGTCATGTCTAGTTTCACCCCTCACCCTAAGTGGCTTGTGTGATAGGACCATGAAATGGTGAGGGGCAACCTAGACCTCCAGCTTGCTATGATATCTGGTACCACCTGCTATCTTTGCCCAGCTGAGGTCTATGGTCCTGGAACCTGTGAGAGGAGCACGTGCTCCTTAGCATCATGGGGAAACAATGTTAGAAAGCTTCTCTGTGAGGAGCGGCTCTCTCAGCCCCAACCTGAAAAATGAGATATGGAAAGGGGAAGCATTCTGTTACCCACAACATCCATGTGAAACTTCCTCTAAATATGGTCACTGTGACCTTTGCCAGTGCTGAGAACACGACAGCTATGTACGGCACACAGCCTTGGAACGTCCTTAACTCCTCACTAGGCATCACAGGACTATAAGGACTCTAGTGGCCTGGAGGCTAATGCTGTGAAGAGAACAAATCACTGAGTGGCAAAAGAATGAGTTGGATGATGAAAATGTTTTGCAGGGTGTGAAGTGCCTGGAATAAAATGAAGAGGAGAGATGGCACAAAAGTGAGCCCGAGCTGCTTTGGCGATTAGGGCGGGAACCCTAGGAGAGATGGCATTACAAGTGATACTTGAAGGATGGGATGTATCCTCCTGCATGGCAACTTCAGGGTCCTCGGTGGCACTTGTGCTATGTGAAGGACATCCCGGTCAGCTTTGACTCTGGCATTGGCATCAGGCAGCACTGTCCAATAGAACTAAAGTCTGGGAACCTATCAATGAAAATAAATGACAGTCAACAGTCACATAGTATTACCATGCACTCAAATGGCTGTGGCAGTCAAGCTCTACTCAATGCAATCATTGTTCAGATAGTGACATTTGTGTTCAGATAGTGACATTTGGCTGGTGACTGCTGATGCACATATTTAAGAGCTGCTGCACAGATATTCTCTCACATAGCTCAAATACAGAGGGAGGGGGATGGGACCTTCTCCAAAGGCCCAAGCAGGAAGTGATTGAGATTCAGGGAAAGAGGAACAATTTTATGACAACTCAGGATAGTTCCTCAAAGGGGAACTGGGCACTACTGCAGGGTTGGTGGCAGCTTTCCATGCCCATCCAGGCAGATGGCACTGAAGGCATCCCTGCTTGAAGAGAAGAGATGCTGCCATTTTGGAGTGTGTGAAGCACCAGTTGGGCATAAACCAGTGCTGGGATCATTGTATAGCTGTTTTGCATGTAGTTTGTCTCTCTTCAGCATCCATGAAGAGAATGGTTCTCAGCATGTAAGTAGTTAAGGAGGCAGAGGGCCAGAGGATCCAGGCACATATGTAGGAGGGAACCTTCAGGGTCTGCCCTTGGTGCTTTCAAAATCTGAGGTTATGCCATGAGGCTTTGCATTGCCTATAGGAATGAGAGTCTATGCAGGCCTGAATCACCGCTGGACTAATGTAACTCAGGGCCAGGAAGGCATGGCCTCTGAGTCTCTCCTTACTGCCTACCTGCTGGAGACCAGGGAAGCCAGTTCATATCACAGACCAAGGCTCTCTCCTCAGAATAGCACAAACGAAAGAATAAGGCTACATATGTGCACGTTGTTGTAGACTGATGCTCTAAGTGGAGCTTGAATTAGGAACAGGCAAACCCCAGAGCAAGCCACTTTTAACCAGAGGGCTAGCAAAGACAATATTGCCCTGCTAAACCCACCAGTTTGAGTTCCTAAGAAATGGCTGTTGTATATAGTGTAGAATGTGGTGTGAAAAGCAGGTGTCAGCAGGAGCTGAGTGATGAAGACAGATCACATAGTGAAGGTTTATATGGCAATGATTTGAAAGGTAGATCCTAAACCAGGCTGAAAGTGAGAGATTGGACCGCTCAGCTGTGCAGCTCCCTTGTCTACTCTAAGTTCTTTTTTTGTTGTCTGATGTAACAAGATGGGGGAAATAGCATTCATTGTGATTTCTGAATGATGGCATCCTCATTTCCTTGTCTGCCGCATCTTCAGACTTATCTATGTTACATACATGAAGCAATAAACATGAAGTGCAATGCTGTGTGGTGTTTGCCCATGAAGATGGGCATTGTTGTCCCATAGGAATAATCAAAAGAACAGCACATGTAGTTTTCTAGGTGTTCAGTTTAGATACCCAAAGGTATGATGGGTGTGGGCCAGGTAAATGTTTTTTTTTTTTTAAGATTTATTTATTATTATTATACATAAGTACACTGTAGCTGACTGAACGCGCCAGAAGAGGGCATCAGATCTCATCATGGGTGGTTGTGAGCCACTGGGATCTGAACTCAGGACCTATGGAGGAGCGGTCAGTGCCCCTACCCCCTGAGTCAAGAAGATCTCTGTCTGGTAGTCACATCCTCTCCATGCACAGTCAAGTATAGAGGTTTCATGCCCAGAGATAATCTTGTCTTGGCCCCCCACACTACCCCAGCACACATGGAGCAAAAATCAGAAGCCATGACTGAGATCAGGGAGCTCCTATCTATTCCAGAGGGTTTTGAGGTCTTTTCAGCCTTTCTTCTTTATCTCCTTAGGCTATGAATCTACTGCAGCTGGTCAGAAGAGCTTCGAACCAACAGGTTTTCAAAATGTGCTCTCTGGGTTGTATAGCCCTGTGGTGTTCTCAGCCTTGGCAACCAATCTGACAGATACACACCTCTACTGTCTGCTGGCCTGTGACAATGACTCCTGCTGTGATGGCTTCATCCTCACACAGGTCAAAGGAGGTATGGCCAATAGGAGGGCTGGGCCTAACTAGGGATACGAGCCATTTGGAGACTCAGAAAGCACAGAGCCTGCCTTTGGAATTTGCTATCACAATATTACCATGCCCAAATTGAAGATGGTATTTACATACAAAGTCAGGGGCATATCCTGGTCTCTTTCCCATGTCAAAATTGTACCATATTTTATGTCATAAAACTAGCTTATTACAGCTGTCTTCAATTTTACAAACCAAAACAGGAGCTCTGAGAGTTGAAATCATTTGTCAGTGTTATACAACTTATGATGGGACATGGTGGTATTTGACCCAAGGTGTATTTTCCCCAGTATCTTACTGTTAGCTGAGAATCCTGGCAAGGTCACATTCAGTCAAATCATTCCTCTGCTCCTGATAACTATAAAGATGGCCTGTCTATTCTATCTCTGCCCCTCAATCCTTCTCTGTGGCTGCTCATCAGCATATATCTCTGCATTTTATAGAAGCGAACCCAGGCACTTAGTAGGTTAGGTTAGGAGGGGACGTTGTGATTCAGTGGCTTTCTGGGAAAGCAGAGGCTGACCCAGGTTCTTTTGGAATAAAGAAGCACTTAGATGAGATGAGAAACCCAGGGCAATGCTAGAGTGGGCATTGCTGGGCTAGGACTGGGAGACTACATCTGCTGTGAAGATTACTATCAGACTCTGGGGCTGAGTAAGCTTGTCAGCATGGTGAGTGGATGCCTGAAAACAAGAGCTCACATTTTCTTTTCCTGCCTCCTGTCCTTTTTTTCTCCCCAATGAAATTATTAAGAGAGAAAAGGATAATTGGTAATCCCTAGGTCCTGAAAGAAAGTTAAATACATCTTTGGAACTCGATAGTGGGTGTTTTGTCCTATTCATAGAGAAATGAAGTTTCCTTGAGTCTCAGACAGAGTGTAGATTTTAATATGGTGACATGAAGAGAGATAGTAGGCCTGGGCAGAGGAGGAAGACTACAGAAGGTCAGTGCAAGATAAAGAGAAAGAATGCTGAGTTAGCTGGATTCCCCAGGGTAAGGAGAACTAGCAGAGGGTGGCCTTAGCTTAGGAAGGAGCAGGAGGGAGAGGCTTCATCAGGTTTTTCAGGTGCACTAACCAGCATTTTCATCTTGAGGACACCTGGGGGCCATGGAAGTTTTGAATATGACCTGAGCTTTCTTTTGTTCAAAATTAAAAAATAAAATAAAATAAAAGGCTTGGACAGGGTCTAATGTATCCTAAGCAGACCCTCTAAGTCAATAGCCTTGAACTTCATATCCTTCTTCCTCCACCTCCTTAGTAGTAGGATTATAGGTGTGACCCTCCAAACCTGGCTTTCTGTGGTGCTGGAATGGTATGGGCCAGGATCACAGTCACATTTGCATTTGAAGTCAGCACTCTGGCTGAAGTGTAGAAAAGTGCAGATGAGGCTGACTTGGGTATGGAGTGGTCAAGAAGGTGAGAAGCTATGCAGGAGACCAGGTGGCCTGGGCTATCATGGTGACAGTGGCATGAGGAAAAGGAGACAAATTCAAAAGGACTCTGGATGTGGGTAGTAAAAAAGAAAGAGGTATGTGGCTGGCTCACATGGTAGGAGTCTGCTCTCTGGTAAGTAATGCATAGCAGAGACACTGTGTTATCTATTGCAGGACACCAGAGGAAGAGTTAGGGAGTCTTATCTGAGCACACTAAGTTTGAAATACTTTTGAGTCATTTATGAAACATGCCTCGCTTTGGATGAAAAGCTCCAGGGTCTGGAGGGGCAGAGTGGATGAAAGACAGAAAGCACTGGATGAGAAGTAGCATTGAGAGTCATCAGAGAAGACAAATGGTGAGAAGACAGCACAGCACAGTGGGGCAGCCTTAGTGCCTGGTTGCATCAGAACTGGTAGGATAGGCCAAGGAAGCAGCTTAGTCGGTAGAATGCTTGTTGTATATGCCTGTGGCTCTTGGATTCATCTCCAGCACCACAGAAAGTCAGGTTTGGAGGTGCACACCTGTAATCCAACCTCTAAGGAGGTCAGGGAAAGAGGATAAGAAGTTCAAGGTTATTGAATCAGAGGGCTGCCTAGCGTACATTAGACCCTGTCTTAATTTGTTTTAAAATAAAAGAATGTTTGAGTGCAAGTGAGGATTCTGGGAGGAGGGGTGGTCAGCGGTGATGGGTGAGAGGATGAGGAATGAGTGGGCCACAGCCCAGTGACTACCTGAAAGAAAGGTAGATCCACTAGGCCAAGAGAAAGAAACCCGGGGCAGCTTAAAGTAACCAAGTGAGGGAGGGTAGCGAGTGCAGGGAGCTTGACAGTCCCTCATGCTGCTGACAGCTCAAGGGAACAACTGTTGGAAGATGCCCAGCTGAGCTCACTGCATCCTTAGTGGTAAAAAGGAAATGGGTTGGGTTTTGTTGTTGTTTTTATTGAAACACTATCTTTCTTATCCTGTTAGAATTTACTATGTACCCAAGGATGACTTTAAACTTGTAACCTTCCTCTTTCTGCCTCTTCAGTGCTATTATTATAGACATGTTCCATCATGCCAGATTTATATGGTATTAGGGGTTGAACCTGGGCTTTATGTATGCAAAGCAAGCACTGTTCCAATGAAGCTACATCCTCAGCCCCAGAATGAGACTGTTTAGTTAAAAGATGGTTAGAACAACTTGATTCCCTAATCATCCTTTTGGTTTCAGCTGCATGATTATACAGTGATTATCCTGTTAGTATTTAGATGGGCAAATCATTAGCTGTCCCTCGCTTGTGCACCAACACATGTCTTTCTCCATACCCGTGTTTAGAAAGTCTGTCTTCAGACACAGGATGCCTCCTTGAACTAAACATATATTCTGCGGGCGCGACTGTTTCTCCAGACGCTGTGTTACTCAGCAGACCATGTGATGCTTCCATGGAAACACTGACTTCATTTTCCCTGGGATCATATATGAAGGATCATTTTGTTCCGTGGGGGCAGTAAGCCTTCCAAGCCCTTCTTTCCACCACACTGTGGTTGGCAGCCTGCTTGCTATTCCTTCCAAGTCTGACTCGTCATCAGTGAATTGCCCAGCACTTACCCACCCCTAACCTCACATGCAGTGCCAGAATTTGGGCCCTTGTGACATGCCTAAAAACATCTGGCTGTCCTTCCCAACTCATCTGGTACAATGGGTAGTTAGGAGTTTTAATTCAGGGGGCTTTGGCTGGACTTGCTGAGATCTGGGGACAAAATCTTGTTACACCCTTTACCACAGCATTCAAAACCTTTAGCTTTCTTTAGAATTCCTCCTTTCCCTTGCCCCTCCTAGCCATCCCTCACAAAAGCTGCAGCTGCCTCTAGCCTCCTCTGGCTACCTTCCTCTAGCTCGCAATGGATGGCTTGTATTTTCAATGGGGAGTAGTTAGTGATAACTCCTGAGGGTCCAAACCTGCATTGTAGTGGAGGCTACTGGGAAGAGGGATTCTAGGGAACTCCCATGCCCTAAGTTTTATATAATTGTTACTGTAGCTGGAGGGTGTGATTAGCAAGTAACTGGTCCCTATCATAGAAACATGTGGTGCCAGTGGAGGAAGATGTGTTTTTGTTTTTTTTTTAACCTGGGGGTCAGGGTCAAAGGCACCAAGTTCCGAATTAAATATGTTACTATTTCTCCCTCTCTCCCTATTTTCGTCCTTCTCTCCCTCCCTTCCTTCCTAGTTTTTCCTTTCCCTCTTACTCTCTTGATCACCTTTTCTCTCACATAAACTATGGTGCTCAGACTTCTTTTGAGCTCTCACATTTTTATTGTACCCAGACTGCTCTGCGGTTCTACAGGCAGCTCAATCTGCTCCTCAATGTGGCTGCTGCTGCCTCCACCCTTTCACTATTGCTCAGACACTAGAAAAAACCCACTTCTCCTTTTGTAGTGTCTCAGTCTCACAGTCCGTGATATGAGGATGTCTAATGAGGCCTGGACTCTTGAACCAGGCTGAACTGCAGAGTCTTCTGCATGCCCCTTGTGAATATTAACTCCTCAATAGCATCTCAACCCTCATGTGACAACATGACAAAGTCCACAGCTGGTGCCAGCAACTGAACATGTCCAAAATCCTCCCTGTGTAGTACATTAGTGCCACATAAGAGGACCGCTAAGGCTATCTTTGGAAAGTGAGTTGAAAACAGGCTTTGGTGCCCCAGTGTCACTGTCCCATCCTCAGGCAGTCTAGACTCTCAGAGCAAAGGACGGCTGTGCAGGGCCCCCATGGTTTCCCTCACACTGGCCTCTTCCCTTTGGCAGGGCCCACCATCTGTGGACTTCTCAGTTCTCCTGACATTCTGGTTTGCCACATCAATGACTGGAGGGATGCCTCTGATACTCAGACCAATGCTACATGTGCTGGGGTGACATACGACCAGGGGAGCCGCCAGATGTCCTTGAGACTGGGAGGCCAAGAGTTCCTGCAGGGTAAGTGAGCCTCTACATTTCACTGTGCTTCTAAGTTCCTCTTCCTACCAGTGAGGGCTCTGTTAACTTCTTAGACGCAGGTCTACATCCTGAGAGCTTGTACCCCTATTCAACTTCAAAATTACCAGGGTACAGATATATCCTTCTCATACTGACCTCATCCTCTAGGCTATGCAGGCTCCATTTATAGTATAGAAGGAAACAGCACCCATGAAGTTGCGCAGGAAGCTAATGGCATGCATATATATATATATATATATATATATATATATATATATATATACATATATACATATATATGCCATTATACATATATATGATATATGTATATCATCAAAACATTACGTTGATTTATTTGATTTAGCGCTCAAAGCTTCAGGCTAGCTGGGTCCAAGGTCCCTTAGGACTCTAACATGTCCAGCTGCTGGTCCATTATCCCTGAACCAACTGGGGCTGGTCCTGCTCTGGCTGGTTTCCTCCTCACTGAGAATGAGTGTACTCCTTTCCAGCAGGTGGCAGAGGCAGGACAGAATAAGGAAGAAGTGCAAGGCTTCTGAAAGTCTATAAACACTCATCTCTGCCTCATTTTTGGTGCATAAATAAGCCGCATGGGGAAACCAGAAGCCAAAAGATGGGAAATACTGTTCCATTAGTAGGAGGCATTGCAAAGTCTCATGTAAAATGCCTGCGGAGAAGTAAGGGTGTAAGACTACTGCGTGAGACCCTGGCTGTTCCCCTGGGAAGTTAATGCATACCCTCTTCTAACCACAGGGGTACAGGGACAGGCCTGTTAGAGATGATGGTGATGTGCAGCAGGAAAAAAGAACTGCAGAAACCGAGAGTGCCCCATCTCCTATTTTACTGAAGCTCTTCAGACTTTTCAGAAAGATATAATGTTAGAGATAGCAGGCCTGCCCCTCAATCCTCAGGGAAGGGTAGTCAGTTTCCAAGGCCTCCGGCCTCCCTGTGACAGTCAGGCCTCCTTTTTGCCTTCTTACCAGCCTACCCCTCTTAGCAGACACAGTAGAGAGGACAGGCTTTCCTTTCTGTCCTAAGATGCCATTGGTCAGGCCAGTGCTGTTCACAAGGTTAGCCACACTGGGGCCAGTATCGCCCACAACTGGTTTGACATGCTAAGTCTCAGGCCACCATGCCCAATAGGACCAGGAATCCGTGTTCTGAGAAGCAGTTCCAATAATCCTTAAACCAGTTGCCTGCTAGGTTGGAAGAGAGGATAGCAGTATTAGTTGTCATAGAAACATAATACCTCATAGGACTGTTAGGTCAGATAGCACCAAGGTTGAGACCTGCACCTACACAGTGATTCAAGGGATGCACTGTCATTGTAATCATTCTCATCTTACAGCTGATGGGAAACAGGCACACAGGAGTTAAGTCACTCCTAAAGAGGTGCCTGGGCCTAAAACCAGGCTATGGAAGTCTTAGCCACTCTAGTACTCTCAGATATGCAGAGAGAATTTTGGATGCTATTGTATCATTTTTTAAAACTCTTGCTGATACACAGACCAATATGTAGTATGCATATTATTCTTTGAAGAATTATATATGCCTTACTAAATTTTGGATAGTGACAGAGAGCTTAAAATCCAGTGTAGAAAACACATAGGCAATCTGCATGGCATACCCAACCAAAGCCTGGAAATACACTGCAGAATCTGGCAGAAATCCAGGGAGTCAAAGTAGCTTCTTTTGGGGGGTAAACAGAATCAAACAGCTTATTTATGGGATGGCTGCCTCACAGATGGTCTTCATTACTCTGAGAGGCACCCAGGGTGAAAACAGGCATTTCAGGAAAGACATGTGATAAATTGGCAGCAGTAAGTCACTGAACTGCTTAAGCCTGAGCATGTGCTTGCTGTGTGTGTCAAGGAGCCAGGAATGTGCCCTGGCTTGGCCTCCCTGCAAAGGAGTCACAACGAAAGGCCTTTGAAGGATTCAGGCCTTTCATCTGCTCATCTATTCCTCTCTCTCTCTCTCTCTCTCTCTCTCTCTCTCTCTCTCTCTCTCTCTCTGTGTGTGTGTGTGTGTGTGTGTGTGTGTGTATCAGAAGACAACTTTTTTTGGGTATCATTCCCTAGTGCCTTCCGTTTTTGTTTGCGACAGGGTCTCTCATTGGCCAGGGGTTTCACTGAGGCTAGCATAGCTGGACAGTAAAGTTTCCAAGGATCTGCTTATCTCTACCTTACATTTCACCATCACTGGAATTACAAATGTTTGCCTGGTTTATTGAATGGGCTTTATGGAACAAACTAAGGTTCTCATATTTGTGAGGCAAGAGTTTACCAACTGAACAATCTCTCCAGTCCAAGCTTTGGGTTTTCAATTCAGTTGTGTGTGTGTAT
The DNA here is from genome assembly GCF_900095145.1 of Mus pahari. Classification (NCBI taxonomy): domain Eukaryota; kingdom Metazoa; phylum Chordata; class Mammalia; order Rodentia; family Muridae; genus Mus; species Mus pahari. The sequence continues at coordinate 32,163,520 of NC_034606.1, forward strand.
GTGTGTGTGTGTGTGTGTGTGTG
>NC_034606.1:32163877-32218131 GCF_900095145.1 Mus pahari
TGTGTGTGTGTGTGTGTGTGTGTGTGTGTGTGTGTGTGTGTGTGTTCTAGACTGAGGATTTTTTTTCCAAGTTCCAATTATCTGGTCATTCATTTGTATGTCCCATGGCAATCCTCCGTAGGGTGAATTTCTTTTGTTTATCAGCTAGCTACTAATGTCACAGTTGAATAAAGCAGAGACCTGGACCAAGGTTATTCAGGCTTAGATCTGATATCCAAAGCTAATGTGGGTAGGGTCCTAGTTGTAGGAATCTACAACTCAGTAGACTCCATTTCCTTTAAACAGGAAGCACACCAAAGTCTGCTTTGCATAGTTATTTTCATGATTCTTTGGACCACCTGCTGAGGCAAACAACCCAGGGAATACAGGTCAAACTCCTGAAAGCAGAAAATGCTTTCAAGTCATCTGTGGTTATTGCAGCAAATTGCTTGGCATCTCTGACACTTTGGAATTCCACTCCTCAGATGTCACTGCATTCCTCACTTCTGGACTTGGTCTGAATACCAGCTCATAGCAAATTCCACTTTAAAGATGGCAAAGGAGTGATGTTAAAAGGCTACTGGAGAGAGGAGCAGAAGGTTGAGGGAGGGGTGGTGTGGCCAGCCATGACTTAGTGGTGGTCCTCAAGTGATATAGCCACAACCTTGGGATGTGTCCTCCACCACAGAGCACAACCTACCAGGCAGATGGGAGGCATCAGGCCAGGTGCTGAGTGCAAAAGTTGCAAAGCTTTCCACCACCACAGCCAAAGTGCTTCCCAGCTAGCTGAGATGATAGATGTGGGCATCACCAAAGCAAAACAAGCCTGCAGTTTGTCACTTTCTTAGAGTTAAGGGATTGTAGGAATCCTATGCTCAGTTTATGCTTAGCTAGTTTCTAACTAAGTTCTATCTAAGATCACTTACCTCATCTAGGGCTGATTTCTGGTGCCCACATCAAATGAATACACCTACCACTAACCCCACAGAACACCAAGAAATGGTTTTGTACAATCTGCGCTCACAGCAGATATTTTTCCCCTCAAACTACCAAGGGTGTGTGCTGCATGAGAGTGCTCGTTGAGAATGCTGTCTTTCTGTTTAGACTTTGAGTCTGAGACTGAACAGAGAAAAAATGAGGAATGTTTATCACCAAGAGGAGAGGGTGTAAGAATTCTAATTTTAGCCAGTGTGGCACCAGAGGATGAGAACTTGCCAGAAAAGAGAGAAGCTTAGCTTTAGTGGGAGGGGAGAGTAATGGGGGAGGGGATATGAGGCATTATCATGGTCAAAGTACATGATAAATGTCAGTGAAAATTTCTTTATAAAGCCCATCATTACATATAGTGAATATATGTCAATACAAATTTTAAAGAACAGTTAATAACATTAGCAATAAGTCAAATAAGAAAAGCTGCCAATGACTGGATATGTATTAAATGTCAAGGATCATTTAATTGCCAGCTCCAATTAGTTTTTACATTTAATGATTTATGTATTTGGGGTGTATGTGTGTGTGTGTGTGTGTGTGTGTGTGTGTGTGCGTGTGTGTAGCCTGAGTACACATACCACCATGAGCATGTGAAGTCAGAAGTCAGAGGATAACTTGACTAAGTCAATTTTCTCTTTCTAGTGTGTGAGATCTGGGAATCAAATTTAGGACATCAACTTTGATGGCATGTGATCTTACATCCTCTTGGCCCCAGCTTCATTAAGGATATCAGAATCTCAGCAGTGTTTGATATCAGGAAATCCCCACAATGGGGCCGCCTAAAAATCTTGTTGTTTTTTTGCCATTGTCGTCGTCGTCGTCGTCGTTGTTGTTGTTGTTGTTGTTAACTGTTTTGTTTATCCTCCAGTGTCATAGGCTTGTGACCCTCCCCATATTAGTCTTTTTTGTTTTGAGCTAGATCCCTGAAGTCTAGCCAGCTCTGGTTTTGCACCCAAGTCTTGGAGTGGCACTTCATGAGGCTTTGAGAGATCCTGTATAGAAAGCAAGAGTTCTCAAGCCCTGAGGACCTTAAGGGGATTATGGGGCAATTGTAAAGGTTGGTGACCAGTGAGAACAAACACAAACAGGCTCACCAAATGGCAATCTTCTGCAGGTCTGGCACTCTTGGAGGGAACTCAAGACAGCTTTACCAGCTTCCAGCAGGTCTACCTCTGGAAAGGTGAGCTCCAAGGTGGGAAAGCAGGGGTGACAGAAGAGTGACTTCCTGAGTTTAGCCTCAGTTTCCATCCACAAGGTACTCTGCTACTCATGGAGGAAGGGGTGGGATGCAGACTTATGTTCTGTGGACATGCTTTTTATGGAGAAGAAGGCTCCCACTGCTCATCAGAGGAGGCACATAGTCTAAAAGAATGCCATGTGAACACCATCATCTATGAGCATTTTAAAAGGATAAATGCTCATGGTTACAGTGTCACAGGCAGTCTAGTTCTAGTCCTGAAAGACTTCCTAATGTTTGGTATAGGACCAAGCTTGCTGATCTGGGTGGCTGGATCTATTCCTGTCTTGGATTTAGTTCCTGGTTGTAGAACATGAATGTTGTTATTTGGCTGACTTAATAGTACCAGTGATCTTTTCTTCTTCTTCTTCCTAGATTCTGACATGGGGTCTCGACTGGAGTCTATGGCATGTAAAAGGGGATTGGTGCCAAGGTCAGACTCTCCAGGAGGAGCAGGTATTGACTTGGAAGAGTTTATATAGCTACAGAGACAAGATGGAGGTACCCAAGGTCTAATCAATGGATGAGCCTCTTATTATTACGCCATTCTGAAACCTTGGAACCTCACAAAGCATCAAATTATGTCTCATGTCTAATTATCCACTCATAAACACAGAGATTCCTGCAGTGGGCAGTCCGAACAGAATGTAAAGTGGCTTCATTGCCAATTCCGACTGTTGCTGAAACAGAAACAAACAATAAATATAGCAGGAGAAATTGGGTGCTTAAAAACAGAACTTAACTGAGCATGTCCAGGACTCCACTCATGCCAGCCCTGTAGGGCCTAGAAAAGTGTTTGGCTCTTAACTGTGAAGACTGGCAAATATGGGATTCAAAGCCTGCATGTAGTGAGGGCCTTCTGCTATGCAGTTACATAGTAGAAACCATCAAAAGGGTTCAAGTGAGTAAGAGGGAAGCCAGTTTGCTTTTATCACCCACTCTGCTGTACAACAACCTGCTCACCATGCATTAGCCTCTGAACCTGGATTCCAACATGACTTAGCTAACAAGAGTATGGCTGACTGAAACTTTCAAATATAGAAATCTGCTGATATGGCACTTTGGTTGGCAGAGCTATGTTATCTGAGGCCACCCAGAAACGGGGTGAAATCTTTTTTTTTTTTTTTTTTGGTTTTTCCAGACAGGGTTTCTCTGTATAGCTCTGGCTGTCCTGGAACTCACTTGGTAGACCAGGCTGGCCTCGAACTCAGAAATCTGCCTGCCTCTGCCTCCCGAGTGCTGGGATTAAAGGCCTGCGCCACCAAGGGGTGAAATCTTAAAGGGACCCTCTGCCTGAGATAGAAAGAGAACCAGAGGGCTCAGCTTTCATCCAAACCAAAAATCTGGGTTTACAACTAAATGGTTTCTAAGAAGTTCTAAGCCCTTCTGAACCCCTTTGCCTGACCGGATTGATACCCTGTCGTTTCTAGCCCTGCTCTGGCCTCTGGTCATGTAAGAATGCTTGTCTCTATTTCTGCTCTATCTCCAAGTATCTTCTCTCTGTTCAATGCTTGCTAAGTAGGTATAGAGCTCACCCTCTCCTTCTTTTGCAGATGTGGCAACAGAACTTTTCTTCCCTGTGGACATTACCCAGGTCATTGTCAACACAAGCCACTCGTTGCCCAGCCAGCAGTACTGGCTCTCCACACTCCTGTTTTCAGCAGAGCAGGCAAACCTGTGGTGCCTTTCTCGTGAGTACCCTTAGCCTACAAGTTTTCTTCAGACCATGTTTCACCAACACCTGACAAGTAGAGAATTTTAAATGCATTGTTATAACTAAAGGGTCACTTCATTCTTAGCCTAAAAGTGGAGCTTATTCCCAGATTTCAGGAAGCTCACCATTGAAGGTCATTTCTGCTCAGCAACCAGAACCTGTCTTCCATCCATCCATCCATCCAACCAATGTTAAATATGCATTATGTCCTAGGACTTACCTTTGACTGTGTGGATAAGAACCAAACCAGAATCAGCCATCCTTTTCCTTAAAAGGAGCTCATAAGTATCTTTGGCAAGACTGACATAGATAGGGAATAGAGTGCTCATGTACAAATCTCTGGTCTATGCTCTTCTGACTGTTAGTGCCTCTGAGAAGCCGTAAATAGAGACACTGAGTTTTTACCATGTTGTCTCCTGTGTTGCTGGGTTTGAGTCTGACTTCTCATCTCACTTTGGCTATGCCTACACTTAAGCAACCATATCATATTTCCCCACTTCAAAGATTCCAAGTGTTTTTGTTTAGGTTTTCATGGCTATCATGGCTGTACTGGTATTTTTGCCAACTTGACACAATCTAGGGTCAGCTAGCTTAAGAAAATTCATCCATCAGATTGGTTCTATAAGACATTTTCATAATTAATGATTGACATGAAAGAATCTATTCCACTGTGGGCAATGCCATTCCTGAGTTGGAGGTCCTGGGTTGGATACAAAGACAGGCAGAATAAGGTATGGAGAGTAAGTCAGTAATCAGCATTCATACATAGTCTGCATCAGCTCTTACCTGTAGGTTCCTGCCTTGAGTCCCTTCGTGATAGGCAGCTGTAAGGTGGAATAGGACCTTTCCTTCTCAGGTCGCATGTAGTTATGGTGCTTATCTCTGCAATAGAAAGTGAACTAACGCAGTAGGTCTCTGCCTTGAAAGAGTCTCCAGAATATTCCACCTACCCCAGGCTTCTCATGAACTAAACACCAACTGTCCTCTTGCCTTTAGGGTGTGCCCAGGAGCCTGTTTTCTGTCAACTTGCAGACATAACAAAAAGCTCATCTTTGTATTTCACCTGCTTCCTATACCCAGAAGCTCAGGTTTGTGACAATGTCATGGAATCTAATGCCAAGAACTGCAGTCAGATTCTGCCCCACCAACCAACGGCCCTCTTCCGGAGGAAAGGTAGGAACTCTGGTCTTTATAATCTGGGTGGTTGATAGGCCATCACTCCGTGTGGTCTTCTTTTCCCTTTAAAAAGAATACTCTACATACACACACACACACACACACACACACACACACACACACACACACAAATAAAATGTGTCTATGAATGTTTTAAAGACAGCAAAGAGGGATACATGGGCCTGATTAGAAGGAGGAAAGGGAAGCGGAATATGATATAATAATATTATAATCTTAAAAAACTAATATATTTAAGTACTATTTATATATTAATAAATATATAGGGATAGATAGATAGATAGATAGATAGATAGATAGATAGATAGATAGATAGATAATAGTAATATTATCCATGGTCCTTCAGAGATGTGAAGCCATTCAAAAGGGCATCAGGCTGACACTTTAGAGTGCTCTACTCTGCTCTGGGGTCTCATCTTACTTGCACCAGAATTTCATGCAACTGTGTATACAGAGATTACAAGAACAGTGGCTTTTACACCATCACAGTTGCTTTCTCTCTTCAAGGGCAGTGATTATGTCATTTTGTCATCATGATGGTGATGTCATTTCTTTCACCCTGTTGTCACAGCAGTTTCTTCTTCCACCTTTTTTTGCCAGGGCCCTTCTCATGTTTGGAGGCCCTCAGTTTCTCCTCAAATGTCAAGAGGCCACAAGGCTGTGGCTCAGCTCTGTTTTGTGAGAGCTTCTTGACTATGGGTTTCTCTTAAGTATACTCTGGTCCAGTCACTTAGGGTGGGATTGCTCATATCAGTACTCCTAGGCCCTTTGACAGAGGAGTCTCATAGTGCTCGGTCTGAGTACACACACTAGCAAGGTAGGAGAGTATTGGCTCTCTGGGAAGCCTAGATCATGCTCTCAAATTCATTGTGAGGTTTATGCATCTACTATCCAGGGCTGCTAAGAGACTGTCTCTTCTGGGTCTTAGAAAAGACTCAGAATAAATCTTCCCTGTGGGAAGGCCACTTAGTCCACCCTTTGCCCTGGAGGCAGGAGTACAAAGTTAAATACAATCCTTGTTGCTTCACACAGGGGCGCAGAAGCTGCCTTCTTGTCTCCAGGGACAAGGTTCATTCCTCCACAGGCTTCCTAGATTCTGAGATTGTATGTTCCATCTCTCTCTGATTCTCATTTCCCCATGGGCTAGATCCTTTTCAAGAGTTCCCAGCATGAAGGCCTGGGTTCTATTCCAAACACTAGTAGTGGTTCATATCTGTAATTCTAGAACTCAGTAGGTAGAGGCGGGGGGTCAGAAGATCAAAGATATCCTTGGCTAAATATCAAATTCAGGGCTAGCTTAGCTTACACAACAACCTATGTCAAAAATTAACCAACCAAATGGAATCTCCTGAGTCTTAGTGTAGTAATATTTGGAGAGCAAATGTGTGAGTTTTATCTGCCTTCTTCCTAGAAGTTCAGTTTGGGGTCTACTCATGATACCTGTACTCTCAAAAGTCTAATCATCTGTATTTGTTTTTCCTCTGTGCAGTTGTGCTGAATGATAGCGTGAAGAACTTTTATACTCGCCTGCCGTTCCAAAAGCTCACAGGGATTTCCATCAGAGACAAAATCCCCATGTCTGGAAAACTCATTTCCAATGGGTAAGTGGCCAAGTGCTACCTCTAAGCTTATTGTTAAGACTCCTTGGGTTCCACTAAAACGTGGAGCAACAATAACAACAACACAATCCAAAGCTAAGGGTATAGGAGATAACCAGATCAGAAAGCCCTGATGAAGGCAAATGACATTAAGTACTACATTCTGTGCTGAGCCTGCAGTCTGCTGAGGGAGCAGATGTCCTGAGCAGTCTTGTCAGTTAATAAACATGATGAAGATTGTCATAAACTTCTTCCTTGCAGGCTTTTAGTGTTGTGTTCAGAGTCTATAAAGCAAGCACAATTTTTAACAGAGCCATAGCTTATAGGAATGCTTACTTATTACTTCTACAACCTCTTGTTTACTGGAAGCTGTTTGGCTTTTTGCTAGTTGTTATAACTCAGAATGGGGTCCTCTCAGCACACTTTATCCACCTCACTTTTCAGAATCCCCAAGCATGCTCTTGCCTATCTGCATTCCTGGGCCTTCCCTGGACCTCCCAAATTTGAGGTCCTGGGAGGAGACTCATGAATCAAGATTTTAAGGAAAATCCCCAGTGAGTCTTTTGTATTTTAGTAGTCACTGATCCATGAACTGCTAATCTGTGAAGTGCTGTTGAGTTATGGAATTGCATCATGTTGCTGGCAACTAAGTGCTATTTCTGAGAATGGAGCTCAAAAGATGGCACAAGCTTATTTGTCTTGAGATCCAGCTGGACATCACCCTATTAAGGGAGGGGATAGAAGCTAGATGTCACCATGCTGAGATGAGGGAATAGAAACCAGATAAGTTTTGTTGAATGTCACCATGCTGATCTTGGTACTGGGACAGGAACTGGTGGGACAGAACCTATGATAAGCTACAAAAACCTATAGTCCAGGCTGGAGATTAACAGTGGGCCTTTTAAAGAAGGGGCAAGCAATAGGTAGGCAGGTAGGTACCTGGGTAGGGATCTAGGGCAGAGAAAGCCAGGGAGATGACTTAACATTTTCTGGGCAGAGATTCACTGGAAAAATTACCAAGCAGACACAAGGTTCAAGACGGGGATAGGACTTGGATTTAGGAAAGAAGAGCACAAATGAGGCAGGACCCTCGTACCAGAAATGACCGAGAGGTTAAGCAAACTCTCAGGAGTTAGGGGTGATTGATAGATCAAGACATAGGAGTAAGGTAAGGGAATATTCAGAACTGGGAACCAGAATAATGGCTAGAGGTGCTAGAGCCCTTCTGCCATGAAGCTGCAGGCAGGATCTTGCAGCTATACTAGTTGGATGAACAAGGATGGTCCTGGAGAGGGACTGACTGAGGGAGTAAATTAATGGAGGACCTGAAGATAATGTTCCTGAGAAAAGAGTGGAAATTTAGAATGTCAGCCACATTTTATATGCTTATGAAGAAATCTGATCCCTTAAGTTTGAGTGATTTCATTCCTTCTGCACAGCAGAATCTGGCTGCCCTCAGGAAGCTTCACTTATATCTTCTCTTCTCACTGCAGGTTCTTTGAGTGCGAGCGGCTCTGTGACAGGGACCCTTGTTGCACTGGCTTTGGTTTTCTAAATGTCTCTCAGCTGCAAGGTAAGACTAATGAAGGAGGCAGCCCCCAATCCCAGGTGTACACCTCAGTCTAGAAACATTCATGTTTATGATCGTATATGGTCCTTAATATCTCCTCATGGCAAGGAGAATGTTAGCTTCATATGCAGAAAGGAAACCAGCTGGGGGAAGCAAGTGGCTCATTGTTATGAAATTAACATTGTGGCTGTCCTGGTCTATCTGCCCACTTCATATACAGCAAGTCTATCTGCCCACTTATATACAACAGGTCTACTTGATCCCAAGGACTGTCCCTCCTTGTTTCTATACTTTATTTATATGTCTTCTACTGTGTTTTCAGAGTTGTCCAGTCAGCATGGTTGGCTGAACTTTAGATATATCACATGATCTATATTAACCACTCACTCAGTCACTTACTGATGATGTGATTCTGGACAATTAATTCACTTATAATCTAACCAGGCCTTAGTTAGCATCTTCACCTGTAAACCAGGCCCAGTGAAATGATACTTACAAATCCAGATGATCTCTTCTATGTATGATTAACAGGTATTCTGTTAGGAGCAGCTACTTCCTTTTCTGGACTCATGGGCTTATAAATAGTGGATCTGGGGTTGTTGGGATGGCCAAGTTCCCACCTGGAATACAGTACAGAAGTCCCAACATCTGTTGAGCAATGGCTTACAGAATTCTTCCTGCTTAGTTCATATTTCACACTGTCCCACCTTTCTGGACTCCTGTGTTCTCCCTCCAGGAGGAGAGGTGACCTGCCTGACTCTGAACAGCATGGGAATTCAAACGTGCAGTGAGGAGAGTGGAGCAACCTGGCGCATTTTGGATTGTGGCTCTGAGGACACAGAAGTCCACACCCATCCCTTTGGGTGGTACCAGAAGCCTGGTGAGTCACCTGCTACTGGCACATGTGTCTGCTGTTGACCATATCTCTAGCCTGCATTAGGATGATGTCTTAAGATCAGGAAGAAGATTAGTCGGAATTCACTGGAAACCAATGATGGAAATGGATTCTATCTAATTCAAGAAGAAAAGACATGCCTTGGAGACGGTTCATTAACTTAAATGAAAGATTACCAATTAGATCTCAGGAAAGATGGAACAAGACCAGGTTCACAGATATAGTTAGCTAGGGTACATAGCAGCTTCTTCAGTTTGCTACTTGTACTGGCTTTAGAGGGGCTGCTGATGGTATCCTTTAGAAGCCTGTCATTCAGGATTAGGTTGCCCAGCATAGTCTAGAAATAGCCCACTGATGGAGGGAGAAGGGGATAACATGAGTGGAGGCCTCAGAAAATACAGAAGTATTAGGAGAAAGAACACTTAACCTCCTTAGGTCCTGTTGCTAGACAAACAGCAAAGTCAATAGTTGTCCACTCTACTATGATCCCTTGGTCTCCCCGCTGTGCCAATTTTTATCGTCGGTTGGGATGATGTTCTATATGGCAGTGTCAGGGAAGGAAGGGGGCAGCCTGCATATGTTTTTGGGCACCTAAGTTAGGGTTTCAGGAAAGGAGCACCTGTGTGGGTCATGAGGCAAATGGCTGCATTATCTAAGACTCATCTCCAGGTCTGTTTTAGGAGAACAATCTGAAATCAATGAAGAAAAGAGTGGATACTTCTGTATGTGCTCAGATAAAACTACACTCAGAATCCTCCCTCTATGGGACAGGCTGGTTTCTGTAAGACTCATAGCACCCCTTAGCTTCTGTCAGTAGGACAAACGACTGAGGCTCACTGGTCCCATCCACTTAGATACTGGGTATCTATGGTGTAGACAATTGCCTAGAAACTAGAGGAGACTAGCCATCAGATTGTGTCCCCGGAGCAAACTCACGAAAATGTCTCAGAGATAAAAGTATTGTCTCAGGATGTAACTGAGAAGCTGAACAGAGGATCGATCAGTGTCCCCAACCTGACACATAGGTCACTTCCTTCTCAATTCAATTTCTGAGCGAATCTAGAGAGTACTGAACGTTCTTGACACATCCCTAGAAACTCGGGTTGTGTAATTATTGCTGTAACTGAAGTCTTAGAGAAGTGGAACTTTGATCTCCATATTCTTCATACTGTAAAACCACCATTTCCCTACCTAGTTTGGGCAATGAGAGAAAACAGACATTCTTCTTGTGCCTGTTGTGTATCAGAAACATGCTAGGTCTACATGAGCCTTGACATTTAGCATTACGGGAGCTCAGTGGAGTAACTTACAAGCAACTGATTCATCAGCTAGAAAAGATCAACCTGATAGCAGACCAGCTGCTCCTAGTGTGGTCTTTTTTGTCCAAGCCATGTTATAACTAAAGGGTACAGTTTGGTTTCTAGGGCAGAGCCCCCTTAGCCTTGCTCATGTACCTAAATATTCTTTAGCTTTGTGGCACTTAGTATGGACACCAGTATTTCCAGACTAATCTCGTGATTTGTCATGGTTGGAGGTTGCTCTGTGGGGTTTTTCTTTTCTTTCAACAGCTTGAATTGTTTTAAGAAGAAAAAAAAGGGAGTTGTACAATGAAATTGCCACCGTGGACTTATATTTCCATACAGAGACATCTCTAGGGCCAGAGACATACAGAGCTATCTTGACGACCAGGGAGGGGAGGAGCATGCTTGCCTAATACATTAGTTCTATATGACCCCATGGACAGCTGTAAGCCTTAAGCTGCTTCAGAGAGCGATGCTCACCTCAGGCCCTTCTCATCTAGCCTCTCACCTTTTCACCCTGCCAGCATCTGGAAAATGCCACTTTCCATTTTCATTTGACTACGGAAGAGCTGGACAGAAAGAAGCTTAAGCAGTAATTCATTTGTTCAGAATGTGATGGAAGTGGAGCCAAACTATTTCAACATCTTGACAGGCTGGCAAGGATAAGAACCCAAGGTACTCCTGGTTCCAACAGGTTCCAGCTGCTCTGGTCCTTTTCATCTGACAGCTTGGAGTGTTAGTGCATATTCTGTGCCTCAGGGTAGGGACTCAGGAGTCCTGACCAGAAGCCACATGGCAGACAATGAAAAGTCTTATCGGGACTGTCACTCAACAGCAAGTACTGCCATGTAAAGAAACCTGTGGTGTGACAGCCTGCCCTCTCTGTCCATGAGGCTTCCATGCTGGAGGTCAGTACTTTGGAAGCACTATCTCATTAAATCCTCATTCCCCTGTCAGTAGAAGCAAGAAAGGCAGGAGGCTCAAGGGTGCATAGCAAATGGGTTAATTTTACCCCTTAAGCTATGTCACATGGCAGAGTGAGGATGATCCTGGTTTCCTGGCCCCCAGGAACCCTCAGTCTTAAAGCGAGTAACAGGTGCTGAGGAGGTAAACACTTGTTGCTGGGCTTCTCACCCTTGGGCTAAATCCTTCTAAACTTCACTGGGTGTTTGTACTGATGTGAAGTGTTGGTCATTGAGGAATGGGAGAAGAACCGAATGTTGCTGTTTTTCACAGGCATACCCTAGAGAGGCCAGAGTGAGCATGTGAGAATAACTACAACACAGCAGGCACAGCCTACAGGAAGTCCGATTGCCAGAAGTATTGGCAAAAAAGAAAGAAATGCCACGCTTTTCTAGTCCTTGTCTTTTATATCAACTTATCTGTACAAGGCTAGGGAAGGTGCCACACACATGGGCAACACTCAGCCTTGGCCTTGAAGGGTGGGCCTCTCCTAACTGCTTTCGATTAGTCAGTCCTTGCACAAGAGACATACTTTCACTGAGGAACTCTGATAGGTAAAAGCCGTAGGGGACTGGACCTGCTACAATCACAAAGAAAAATAGCTCTTCTTAAACACTGGCTGTCTGCAGACCCGATTCTGAGTGTGCATATGGTATCAGGACAGTCTCAGTTAGAAAAATTCCTTTCCTGTCCCCCATGGAAGACATGCATTCCCTGACCAGAGAATTAAATCATAGTAATGTCACCGGTGTTGCTGAGGCCAGTCCACTGGATGGAGAGCTAGCAGACTATAAAAGGGAAGGAAGAACTGCTCTATCACAGGGATCATGCCAAAGAGACTTCAGGGAAAAGTGAGCCTGAGATAAAAGGTAGACGACAGAGGACCAGAGAGCTGAGACAAGGGAAGCATATGCTCTCCTCCACACCTCAGAGCCTCAGCAAAGAGGGTTGCACCCCAGCCACTACATCCTGACTTCTTTGTCCTCACTGGTCTCACGGAGGATGAAACAAGGCTGAGTCCTCCCAGGTCCAGGAAAATAAATACCAGGAACACAGAAGCATCGAAGCAGAGTCCCACAGATCCTGTGGTAACGGGCTTGCTGATGCTGCTGTCCTCAACTTCATGCAACGTCTGGGGTTTCTTAGCACAGAAATTCAGAAGCCCTGGCCAACTTTAAGAATGGAAATGAGTTGTTTGTAGTCCTCCCCATCAGCAGTACTTAGAGAAGAAATCTTCTTGGTGTCTAGAAGACCAGATGTATGTGTACAAGACACAGGGGTTACTCAGGTCCACATATCATAAACTCAGGCCTTCCTGCATAGGTAGGAACAGGCCCTGATAGCCCCTACATCTTAAAAAAGATTGCCTCCCCCACCCTATTTGTATGTGCTCCACATGGGCTTCAGTGAGACCACACTTGGCTTTGTTCACTAAGTCAGATGTGTCTTCTTGAAATGACAATCACAGCTCTGGGTCCTTTTTTCTTCTAGGCAAGGTCCCTCAAAACCTGTTGAAGTTACAGACACAAAAGAGACATTGGGAAGGGAATGACAATTTCTTCTACTTTCCTTGAGATCCACACAGATGGCACCACATTCACAGAGCAGTTATTGTATCCTCCCTCCTCCCTCTCCTCATACCAACACTCTCACACTTACCAGGCATTATGTGTTCCTATCATTGGCTAGCAGCCAGCATCCCCTTACCATGGTGCTTTCTTTCTACTCACAAGCCAGTGAGGTAAGGCTTATTCTATTTCTTACACCCAGACAAGATGAGATTGGAGCCTTTTCTCCAGCACTTCTGACACAAAATGTGTAGTTCCATCTGTAAGCAAGATCCCAATTCTCTAGACATAAGTTGAGTGTTTATTGATGCTTTCAGTTCTGGTGTGAAATACCTGAAGTTTAAGTCAGAACTAAGAGCCTTTGCAAAGGGTACAATCTTACAAGCTTCCCCACTACCTGCAAACTATGAGCTTATGGCCTTCTGTCCTTCCAAGCAACTGACAGTAAGTTAAGAATTTCCATTTCTCCTCGGGTTGTCCAATAACTTGCCGGAATAGCTCAAGGAATACAGAGAAACCATTAGCTACTATTCATACTTTACTAGGACAGATTCAACTGGGACTGGACTAGGGTGTAGCTCAGAAATAGAGTGCTTCTCTGGCATATGTAAGCCTTGGGTTCCATCTCTACCAAGGCAAGTAAACAAAAACCAAATCCTTACAATTCAATAGCCATGTGGAAGACAATGTGGAAAGTGGGGTAGAGGGTTCCTGTGTCTGTCCTGGCTATGTGCTCACTAATTGTGGAGCTTTGCAAACCCAGCAGCCGAGGAGCTCTGTGCCAGGAAACAGGATGAAGTCCTGATATAAATCTTACTACATGTCAGTGTCATAAATGCTTGATGTATCAACTGAGGTCAATACTCAGACTGACCATGGTGTGTTTCCTGCCACTAGATTAAAGCTGCAGGAAGATCTAGGAAGCAGTGTATTCAAATGGGTGCTGGGAGCTTTGTCTCGGACACCTGTCCTCAGTTCATATGCTTCAGTTGTCCCTAGATTTTCATTAGAACCTCACACAATACAAACAGCTCTCTGTGGATTTCAACATAGATTTCTTGAGCAGTGTACCCAGATAACAGGAAGTACACACTTGGATAAACACCCTCAGCAGATGGCCAGACTGTTCCCTAATGACTCTACTCTTGGGTTTCCTATTCTGGGAAGGGACAACAAAACATGGTGTGACTGGAGTCCAAATACAGGCCTGGTACAAACGAGTGAAGCGGGGGAGTTGTTAGCAATTATGGACATTTTGTGTGATGTTTTCAGTATGGGGGTGTGTATCCTCAGCTCAGATGTCAGTATCAGGAAACCTATGAGGAATATCAAGTCTCAGGCCAATCCCTGGCCCCTGGAGTTGGACCCCTGGAAGATGGGCTCCAGCACAGTATTACCTGTTGTTACCAACCCCTGAAGCAGATTTAATATCAACTGAAATTTTGCAGTCGATGTCTGTAAATGATAGCAAGAGGTGCCTCCAGGAGAGTGAAATAAAGGGAGGGAAGAGACTGTGACTGAAGGTCTGGAGCCTTGAGAGGCCAGGGCTCTTCGTTCAGTTAATGTGGTTACCACAGAACAGGGTAACTTATAAGGAAATGCCTCTCACAGTTTTGGCAGTAGGCAAGCCAATTAATGCCAACATGCTGGCATCTGGAGAGGGCCTTCTCCAATTGTAACAGGGTAGAGGCAATGCATGGTAAAGAACAAGGTGAGAAGAAAAGCCATACTGTGGATATGGCAGCTTTTCAAACGGGACTGTTCCCAGGATCAGATCCAGAGGTCACACAGACCTCCACAACCCCTCATCCTCACCACGCTATTTATCTATTCATGAGGGTGGAAGCCCACAGCCCTGACCACCGTTCAAAATTCCCACCTATCAATGGCCACGAGGCAAATGAACTTCCACAAGAGTTGTGTAGGAAGCATTCAAGTCATAGCATGGTGTTTTGTACACCAGACAAAAGGGAGTAAGATAGGAGATGCAGGAATTTTGGAACCAGCATAGAAACACACTCTGACCTGAGGGACAAGAGAATGACATGAATGTGCCATTATGAGGGGGGAATCCTCTGAGTGGATAATGCCCGAATTTGTTCATTGCTTACTGTATTTCCTAAGCTGCAATGTCAGTCCCTGTGAGGGAAAGGAGTTCTGGGCTTGGTCCTCTTTCAGTCATTGGAAGGAGGAATAATAAGGAGGCTTTGAAGATTTGGATGTGTTCAGTGAAGGGAGAGGAAGGGAAGAGGCTAGAGCATTTCTGTGTCATCTACAGGGTATGCAGTTCCTCACTGAGTTCTTATATCATCTTCACTGTACAAATACCAAGGCCAGGCACCAAAACCAGATGACATGTCCCTGTGCACTCTTCCTCGTGACATATCATGTTCAAAGTCAAGTCTGTCTTTCCCCAGATTCCAGGTATCCCCACCCATGTAACTTGCTATTTATCATTGCGGTTTATTGATCTTTTGTGCCCTGTTTCTGTGGCACACATTACATATTAGGTCACCTCCTGTAGTACCACAGTGACCTTGGTGATAGGTAGTGTCATCTCCATAGTACAGATGTGGAAACTGAGTCAGATTCGGTGGTTACAGCAGCAGGCTTTTGTGGTATGACTAATGACATATGAGTGAACAATGCAAGCCAGTCCTGCCTGGAAGCTGTCAGGCAGTATTGAAGTATACGGGAACCTCTTTACCCTGTGTGGTGCTAACCGAAGCATGGTTTTGGACAGAGCCTCTCCAGTCCAGGGTCCTAAGAGAAGAAGTCATCATGGAGCTCCATCCCTGGCTCATGCTGACTTTAACAGACCTCTGGTTTCCACCACTGCCCTGCACCTCTGCTGTTGTCTCTGTAGCTAAAATCCTGCCTTTTCTTCTTTCCAGCTGTGTGGAGTGACACTCCCAGCTTCTGCCCTTCTGCTGCCCTGCAATCCCTCACTGAAGAGAAGGGTAAGTTCATTGTCTACTTGATCATTCTTGGGAGAAATACCATCTCTCTCCACTTCCTATTTTTTTCCTTTTCCTTTGTGCAATGATTTAGCTTTTAAAGCATGACACTGTTAAATACATAAATTCTAGAATTCATGGATGAAACACACTTGCAGGTATGCTAGATACCAGCAGTGTGCCCTTTCCATAGATATAAATGACAGAAGTGCACACAGAACAGCTCACAAGATCGGATGGCTTTTAAGCCTGATGTTCTCCTTGTCCTGTCTTAAGTATGCACAACTCTCCCAGATACTCTCTAGACTCATACATCTCAGGCAAGGCCAGGAGGGTGGTGTTGTGGTCGCAATGTCAAAAGGCAGTTTTTTGTTTATTGGGGCAAGCCAGCTGTAGCTTAGAGCTACTGTTCAGAGGGTACAGTAGGTACTGAAGCTATGATCCCACACCCAGGAATTCAACCAAGACTGAGGCAGACCCTTCTTATGTTCTGCTGAAACATGCTTCAGCTGGTTGCAAGGTAGCAAGGAAAGCTGGAGTGTGAGGGCTGGGGATGCTCTAGGGTGAGGTGAGAGTCTGGCCAATATGGGGTAAGCCTTTTGCACTGCCCTTTCTTCTAGTTCTCCCTGTCAGGAAAGGAGAAGCATATAGTAGGTCCCAGGTGTCACTCAGCTAAGCGGACACATTCCATTAATCCCTGTCCTATGGCATGCTGCCTGTGAAGTTTGAGATACCTGTCATTATATCCCTATCTGAGGAGTCAGGAAGGGGTTATTTAATACCAAGGCTATGGCTGAAATCTAAAAATGTCAGCCTGTGTTATCAGCCTGCTTCCCACAGTCAAAACAGCTTGCTGAAAATCACAAAGCAGACATATGTAGATTGTTTTCTCAGCATCCTGTATTGGGTGTCTGATACACACTTGATCATGTGTCAGTTCCCTGAAGTACTATGAGGCAGGTGTCATTATTGATGCGTCATAGGTTATAAAGGTATAACCTCGAACTGATGACACCCAAATCCTCACTGAAGATTCATGTCTAAACCAAAATTTATTCTGAATTGTGTCAGGGTAGTATATAAACATTGTTGAGATAGTCAAAATGTCCCAAATATTTGTGGTATAGAATGCACGCATGTAAACACACACACACACACACACACACACACACACACACACACGTCACCTCTGTTCTACTTGCCTTTCTCATGCTGGAGGTCACCACTTTGAATTCTTGTTACTCTTGTCTCTGTGTTTTTTAAGTTACATACGGATCCCCTTGCTACTCAGTTTGTCCATTTTAGAACCACCCCTATCCCCAGCCCCACCCCACCCCCTGCAACGCAAGAGCTAGCCGACACATTGGCAGGCATATTCTAGTTTTATGCTGCTCTGTGTGTCTTGACATACTGCTACTTTCTCTACCATAACGTTGCAAATCCTCATTGCGTAACATTGTGGTGTGTGCATATTTCCGCACTGGTGCTGAGGTCTTTAAAGCATACATCGTCACGAAAGTCTCTGTGTGGTTCTCTGCTTACTCTTTGCTCTCATGTGCCAGCTTTTGTGACAGTCACAGTTAGTGGGGGACAAATAGTTGAAGAAAGTATTGTGTTGACAGTGGTGGTTGTTCTATTATCCCCAAGTCTGCTAATGTCTTTCTGGTTTGGCATATTTGGTTTTTATGAATCTTCATCATCATAAAAACACTGGGATTAATGAGCACTCAGAGCTCCTTCTGAAGGCCAAACTGTTTACAGAGTTGATTCTCCAAAGAGGAATTTACACCAGAAAAAAGAAGTGATATTTTAAGACGTTGCTCACATTTCATAATTGTTCTCAAATACTTGCTCCTAGCTTTTGGCTGTGAGTTAAAGTGTTTTTCTTCATATTACATACTCATCATTCTTAAATATTATCATATCAAAAATAGCAAATTTGTAGAAAACAGTGGTTGTAGGTATAGATGTCAAATCTAGCTGCAAATGTACAAATCAAACCATAGTGAGGTATATAATGCTTGTTCTGTTTGTGTTGTTGAGACTTAGCACACCCTCAAGAGAAAACAATGAAAGTAATACATTACTAAGTGTCTTGCTCCATGTAGTTCACAGATCTTAGATGTTTCCAAGGTAGAGTTGATGTCACACTAGTTTTAAATGTGCCTTCAATGAGACAGATTGAAAAGTCATCTGGGCCAAGAGAATGGGGTCTTGGCTTTGGCTGCCAGGAGGCCCTGGCTTGGCTGCTAAGCTTGGCTGGTACTTTTCTGTGGATCTGACTTCAGGGAGGGAAAGTGAGGTGGATGTGAGACCACCTGTGTCACAGAAGTGGAATGGCAATACTAAAGTACCACATTACAAAAGACTCTGCCATTTGCCTCACACAGCACGACGGGTATATGGCACACACCCCAGCCTCCCTTACAGCTCCTCTGTAGTCGGAATGAGAACTCAGAAAGATTGAGGGGCAAAGGACTCCTAGCTCTTATTGCAAGATTAATGAGGCCCCTTGCACAACCTGAGCACCTCAGGTGCATGCATGCTACCTACTAGTCTGTGTTTGTGACCTCTTCATTGAAAAAAAATGTCTTGTGATTTCTGGAAAGAACACTCAGCATACTGAATGGTGCTTTTTCACATGAGAAAAGTAATGGTTGGGACAAAAGCCAAGCTGGCCAGGGCCTTTGCTGTGTAGATACAGCACTGCAGTACTAGAACCTTTATCTGGAAGAATTTTAATGCTTGAAAAATGCTCTGAGCTCTGTGATCTAACATTTTTCTTGGAGTTGACCTGAAATGAGGAAAGTAGGGTAGTTTAAAATGGTCCTCTGTCTGAACATAAGGAACGTCTTCAAATGTATTCTAGTCTAGCTTTTTAAAAGCATAGTCAACATTAGGAAGAAAAGACATGAGAAATGAGTAAATCAATGCAATTAGCATATTCATGACTTCATTCTCTTATAACAGCTTTTGAGGAGAATGTTTAAAATTTATTGTGTTATGCCAGGCATGGTACACATGTATATAATGCAGGCACCTGAGAGACTAAGGAAGAAAGATATAGAATTTCTAGGTCAGTCTAGACTACAGAGTAAGAACCTTTCTCAATAAACAATATTACTGAGGATAATGATGATGATGATGACAAGAAGAAATTTTTATTCTTAGCAATTTGAAGCTCACCACATTGTACAGTAGCTCTGCAGAACCTCATTCTTCTACATTATACATGTGTCCTAATGTCACATGATCCATCAACGTATATGGCTGTAATTGCCAAGGTACAGTCAAAGGAGAATTGAGGAAGGCATGCAAGTGCCTCACCTACCTGTACCTGGGGCAGCCCAGGGAGACCCAGCTTGCTCTGTCCTCTCTACTAGTCTCTGCTTTCTGCTCTGTCCTTCCCTTCAAAGGTTCTGTGGTCTTTAGAGGGACATACTGCTGTAAAATTTCCTAGATGCAAATATTTTCCACCTGAATGCTGTTGGCCTTGGGAGAATCTGTCTCATGGTGTGGCAGTGGCATGCTTGAATCCGGACATTGGATAGTATCGCTGACAAGCTGGTACTGCTAGGCTGAGGTGGGAGCTTCTCTGTTTGTCACCAGCTCATGGAGGAGGCTCCAGATCATAATGAGGCAGAGCCAAAAGAGCACAATCCTATGCCAGCTCTGCCGAACTCTATCCTGTGATCTGGCTTGGAACCTCTATAACCTTTACATATCCCATGTTCTTCCCAGTCCTCAGTCCCTCATATTGTAAAAAGGATTGGTTTAAATGAAAGAAATTCTGTTAGCTTCCCTTTGTTCCTGTTCCTGTGACTTATGCAGAGCAGGAAAGTATGGATGCCTAGACCCAGATCATAGGCTTAGGAGAGACTCATGCAGCTGCAAACCTAGACCAAGATCATAGACTTGGGAGAGAGTCATGCAGCTGCAAACCTCAGGGGACCCTCCTTGCCAACCATAACCTTCTTCCTGGAGGATATCTGGCGTGGAGTGCTGTAGTTAGATTTAGATTTTGTAGCAGTCAAAGGTCACAGTGTAAGAATGACCACGGGTAATTAAGACTGGCAGCAAGGAGGCCCACCTTAAGTCTATGAGGGACATTCTCCAGGCAGGCTAGAAGGTAGATTGGACATAAGAGCTGATAAGAAAAGATAAGAGGAAGGCCTCTTCTGGGAATTACTGGCCTATTACTGGAATGGAAGGAGGCTTGGACTGGTAAGCTGTCCATCACCGGGACAAAGGTACCTGGGAAAACCATCCTTTAGGAGGAAGGATTGATTTCAGCTCACCATTGCAGCCTGTTATCACTTGGCTTCACTATCTTCTGGCCTGTAGTGAGATAGAAAGGAACGTAAGGACATCTTTCCTTTATGCTAACAGTGGCCATTTTAAAAATAGAAGGAAAACCACATTTTTCTTTTAACAGTATCATGCATTAGTCTTCATAACATTCAAACTAGGAAATGAATATAGAATTTTAAGATCATTACCCATGATCACTGAAGGAGTACTCCTGAAACGTGACAGGGGGTCTTCAAATTTAATCCAGAGTAAATAATTAAGAATGATTTTTAGGAATCAAAATAATGTACAAAGACTGATAAAACAGGTGGTAAAATGTGAAATAAGATGGTCTTGGTTTAAGTTGTGTGAGAATAAACCCAAAATTCAACAAGAGATTCTTGACAAAGAAGAGGTACCTGTGACAGCAGTGACTGATGCACAGTACTTAACTTTACTCTCTCTCTCTCTCTCTCTCTCTCTCTCTCTCTCTCTCTCTCTCTCTCTCTCTCTCTCTCTCTCACACACACACACACACACACATATTGTGGGAGGGTGTATTTTGTCACAAATGGCTGTGGCATCATAATTATAAATAAATGTAGGGAAATCAGCAGTCATCATGTACCGTGTAGAAGAAACCCTCCCCACCTGTCAGTCCCCACATGACTGCCACATCCTTGCCACCTGGAAAGGAGGTCACCTAGGCTAGACCTCGACTCCTGAGTTTGGAGATTAGGCTCCGCCCAAGCTAGCAACACCTCCTGATTGTTTAACATAATAGGCTCAGAAAATGATGTATTATTGAGCTCTTATGTTCTTGAACAAGTGATAGTACAATGGTGGTGTGAGTTCCTGACTGATAGTAAATTGAAAAGCCACCAGGATCTTCAACCTTCCTGCTTCAGCATGCCTCTGTGTCCTCAAATGCCTTGTTGTCAGCATGACTACAGGAAGTCTATGGCCCCCAGATGCTGGCCTCTCTTGACCACAAAGGCTCACTCAGGAGACATCCTATAGGCTTAGAAGAGTGTAGGTAGGAGTATTGGCAGGAACTTGCTCTCAGACCCTGGGGCATAACATGAGAGTTTGCTCTCACTTGGGGGTGGAATTTACTCTTTAATTACAGAGATAGAGCCTAAACATGGAATATGGACAAGGTTCCATCTTTGAACCATAATTGGCCACTGTGGTTCTGAAACCCATGATCATTTGTCTCTGAAATTTCAGCTTCCCACCATTTAAGAGCATCGAAGACTTACCACATCACAAAGATGATATTTGAGTTGTCTGTGAAAATAACAGCATGCAGTGCAGGCTTAAGAAAATGAAAGCCCAGAAGAGGCTGACTGGCAACAGCTGAGCACAGAAGGGCCCAGGTCCTGACTCCTCTGTCTCAAGAATGGTGCTAGAAGGCAGGGCATTGGGGATGACTAGATTGAGCAATGGAGCCCTCCTCATGGCATTAGTGTTTTTCCAGGAGAGATTGGGAGAGCTTGCTTGTTCTATGCTCTACCATTTGAGGATATGACAAGAAAGCGACCATCCATGAACCAGGAAAAGGGATCCAAAACCCAGCCTCATGGTATTTAGATTGCAAGCTTTAAGTGCACAGAACTGAGAAAAACCACTGTTGAGAGAAGCCACGGTTGCTATTTAAAGTGCTCAGTCTGCTGAATTGTATTACGGAGGGGTAGCAGAGAGCACTTGGGGGTAAGGCTGTCCCATGGCTTTATTTACCATGCTAACTTTAGTGGCATCTCACCCACCAGCACTGGGGTTAAAGACAGGTTAGAGATAGAAATTACAGGTTCTCCTTATAGCGTGTAGCCTGTGCTAACAGAGCAAGGACCCCCACATACCTCGGAACAGAGCTCGGTAAAGTGACCTTGGAACCGTGACCTCAGAAGCCTTATTCTCATCTGACTTGGCCATTTTCTGGCTTGTTGTTCTTGATGAACTCATTTACCTTTACACCATGTTTATGAGGAAGCATTAGACCACTAGCCCTTGCCACACTTGTGGTACTGGAAGCTAAAAGCTGATAATGTAGACATACATACAGAACAACACCCAAGATTGTGAGGGAGCTCTGCTAGCCTAAGGTCCATACTCATGAGTGTAAGAACAATAAACTGCTGTGATCCTTGAAAGCAAAGAGAGAGACAGGGAAGGAGAGAACAACTCTCTCTAACTTTCAGTGCTGTCCTTGCTGGGCTGGGCTTTTCTAGAGTCAGCAACCTTGGATGAGCGCTCAGCCCATACCAGGATAGGGCAGTGCTGACCTCTTTAATGTTATTTCTGGACACTGACTTATAGGTATAGCTTTTCATCAGAGAGGCGGCCTCACCCCACCGCTCAGGCACACGTCATTATTCTCCCATAGCCTACATTTACTCACAGCTTTGGTGCCAATGAGACCGGCTCCAACAGACCTGTCTGTCCATACACAAGCCTTCTGTCTGGCCACTAGCTTTTTGTTCCTGTTCCTTGTATCACATGCCATGTACAGAACTTGGAGATGTTAGAAGACAGTCATGGTCAGACATAGACTCCATAGCTGTGAAGAAAGTCTCCACACACTGGCAAGTGTGTCAGTATCCCAGAGTCTTGTGTTCTTTATGTTTAAAAACAGATGTAATGACTGTCTTCCAAGAAACAGACTTTGAGATAGACACTTGCATGAGGTGATCCTTAAACACAGAGTGCTATTGGCCATGTTTATACATGGAGTACTGTATGGGTTAGCACCACAGGGAGAAGGGCCAGGACAGCTCAGGCCTGAGAAGAAGATGCTCATGGCAGAGAGCCAAACAGTGGCCCAACCCATCTTTCTAGCAGCAACAGTCAGATCAGCTTTTTTTTTTTTTGAGGTCAGGGAAGACCCCAAGTCTCTCCTCATGCATTAGCTTCCAGATACAAGTTTTAAACAGAGGATCAATGGTGAAGAATGACTTAGTTTGGACAGCAAATCCTAAGTGGACATGAGAACTTTACTTCTGGAGGTACTTAGGTAGCCTATTATGGAGCTATCATAAGCAATAGGATAGATGGAATGTCTTTGGAGTGTCTGGCACTGCATCCCTACAGCTGTCTTTTGGTGTTCTGACCTGCATTGTGTCACTATGTCACTATGTTGCCTTGTCTCCACTTCCTCCTCTTCCTTTGTCTTAATTTATAGACAAGGACATGCCATCAGTTACTTGCCTAATTTTCAACCTTTGAAGCACTAGGCTTAATTCCAGAGTTTGCCCCATAGGAAAACTTAAGTGCTTACAGAATAGAGGTATAAAGGCATAGTGTCACGCAATAGAAAAGACAAAGACATAGGGTCACACAATGGATATCTCACAGAGGCCACTGAGGTACCTTTTGCAGTAGTCTTCCACAGTCTTCATTCTATACCTGGTGCTAACTACATGTGGTTGTCCCCTGTTTTGTCTCTCAGTTGCTTTGGACTCCTGGCAGACCCTGGCCCTGTCTTCAGTGATTGTAGATCCATCCATCAAGCACTTTGATGTTGCCCACATCAGCACTGCGGCTACCAGTAACTTCTCCATGGCCCAAGACTTCTGCTTACAGGGTAAGGGAATCCCCCAGAGAGAGAGAGTACGGCAGGACCTTAGCCAAGTATTGCCCTGTACAGCAACCAAAGACAGACAGAAGATTCAATATGGTCTTGGAGTGCCTGACAGGAAACAACTAACAGAGAAGGGAAGACATAAGAATCTCTCCATTCCTCACTGGGTACTCTACAGTCAGTTTGCAACAGCCAGCCAGCCTTGAGCCAGTACAGAAAATCAGCAGACAGAAGTGGGATTGTTGTGAGGGAAAGAAAAGGAGAGATAGATGGGGTCAGGTGGATACAGGTGAGCTCTCATTGTGAGAAAGTGTATGCACCCTGGACAGGCTCCTGGGACTCAGCCAAGATCTATAGTTAAACAATAACTTATAAGAAATGCTTTTAAAGCAATTTAAAGAGTGATCTATGGGCACAATTGTTCCCAGATATGACTTTCTTTAGAGTTTCTAGTCATTGACACTATCTAAATAATAACTAGATGACCATACAATTCTAATATTCCACAAAGATTTTCCCTTTCTAAGAGTGTCTGAGTTCAGTTGACTTCTGAACACCAAGTTCTGAATACTATTGACATATAAAAATGGAGAAGGCATCACTTTCTTCACAGGACTGGATGGTTATCATGAAGACTATACTGCCACGTGCAAGTTGTGTGCTATGCCGTTCTGAATAGTGTCATTCATAAACTAGGGTTTGTATAAAGGGCACAACTTACACAACTCAGTCAGTCCAGTGAAGCTGGCCCATTTCCAAAGTCATTCTCAGCATTGAATGTTACCAAGTAGGTTAAACTCTGTTGGAAAGCATATGGCTGTATAGGAAAAGACATAGTTCAAGACAGATCCTGATGAGCACATCACAGGCTAAGGAAGCATGAGAGGAGGCCATAGGTGACAGATCTGCGGAAGGTGCCAAGAAATGGAACATAGAGAGTTATGTTGAATATGAAGCCCATGGGAAGCTATGGAACTGTCCTTTTAAAAGTGGATGAAAATAATTCATTTATAAGATGTTTGAAGAAACAAAAAACTGGCAATTTTGTGTAAAATATCTTGATGGAGGGTTGGGTTTCTACAACCACTGTTTTATTCTCAGCCCTGGCCCAGTGTACAGAATTTATAATTGATATCTTCTATAATGGGTGGAAGAGTAGATAGATAGTGCAAGGACGGACATACATGTGGATGGATGGATGGTGGGATAGGATGGGTGGATGGTAGATGACTTTGTGAATGAATGAATAGGATGGGTGGTTGGATACATGTGTAATAAGGTGCATGGATAGATGGGTACATGGATAGATGGGTACATGGATAGATGGGTTCATGGATAGATTGGTACATGGATAGATGGGTGCATGGATAGATGGGTACATGTTGGAAAGTAGCAATACATGGTTGCATGAGTGAGGTGATGGCTCTGAGTCTAAGCCTCTCTTTTGCTGTGTCTTTTATAGAATGTTCCCGTCACCAGGACTGCCTTGTCACTACCCTGCAGATCCAGCCTGGGACTGTGAGGTGTGTGTTCTACCCTGATACACAGAACTGCATACACAGTCTATGGAGCCACAACTGCTGGCTTCTGCTCCATGAAGAGGCTACCTACATCTACCGGAAGTCTGGTGAGTGTCAGACTGAGCCTCTGCAGCCATATCTTGGGGCTGGAGATGTCAGGGAAGGATATTTTCTTGGTGGATTGGAGGGCAGTGGCTTTGAAACTCTTAAGGAAGACATGGCCAAAGGTTGCTGGCTAGGTAGGATTCTCCTGGGTGAATTAAGGGCAGTTGGATACATTTCCATTTCTGTATCACATTTATTCTTTGATCACATAAATCCTTTGAATTTCATAAGATAATTAAATGTGTTGTGTTTTATTAATGCTGTATGGTTAAGAAAGCTCTTGCTTCATACCTTATTTTGCCTGCAGAACTGGTGCCTTCTCTGGAGATCAGCACTCTGTGGTACAGAGAAGTTGGTGACTTCTCTGACTTCACACAGCTAGTGATGGCAGACGGGGGGAAATCTAGGGATAGATCTGTCTCCCACTTCCAGCCTCTGCCTCAGATTCATCCTGCCTAACAAAGAGACCATCACTGCTCAGAGGGAACTAGTTTCAGATCACTTGAGTTTAACATAAGCCATAGCTTAGTAGTAGGATGCTTGCCTAGCATGCACAAGGCCCTGGGTTCTACCCCCAACACTGCATATAAACAAAATATTCACAGATCACTCACAGTGTATGACAAGCATTTATGACACAGCCAAAGGGAGAGGTTCATATCAATCTATCACCAAGGGAACCCATAAAGATCTGAGAGCCAGGAAACAAGAGCCAGAGACTGTGCAGAAGCCCTGCCCTACTAAACACACTGGGGAAGTGAATGGCTATGGAGGTGTTGGCTGTACCTGTCATTCTGGAGCAGAATTGCACATTTTCTCTAGAAAGGGTCATATGAAAAATATAAAGGGCTTCATAACTATATACTGTTATTAAATATATTCAACTGCCTTTGTAGGTCCTTGGTCTTTTCTTCTATCTGGACATTGATATTATAGAGTTGAGCTGGCTAAAGTTTTAACAAGATATTCAACCAACAGTATAGCTAATCTAAGTGGGAGTTCCAATCAGAAATCAAGGTTGTATTTTAAAAAACAAATTAGATTACTCTCTGTTACTTCAGGAAGTTCGGAGGATATTCATCTGCTCCTGTAAAACCCAGAGTTTTCTCACTAGTCAAGGTGGTCACATGAATAAACACATAGTATTTGGGACAAATCTACTATGTCTGCAAGGGAGAGCTACTCATCTGTCATGCTTCCTGAGTTTGTTCATGCAGCCAGCCTGAGCAGGCAGCAGCAGGCAGCCAGCAGTGGGAAGCATGCTTGATGCCCAGCTGAGGCGGTGTTTACACTCTTGCTCCTGCCCTAGCTTATGTCCAGCCCATGACATACAGCTGCTTCCCAGGAAGCAGAAGAAATCTTGGCCACATTAGCAGCCACAGTCCTAAGAGCCTTGATTACAGTTGCTGGGAATAACTTCAGTCATGATTGTGCTCTAGGCCCTTCTAGAACACAGTTGTTTCTGTCTATCCTGTTTCTGTCTGGAGCTCTACATCGTACTACAGTAGGTTTATTAATGAAGAACTTTCCTTTCTCCCTCTAACCCTCCTCTGTTCTTTCATTCTCCTCTTTCTCTCTTTATCTTTTCCTATATCATTTGCTTGTTCCTTTCATTCATTTACCTGCTCATTTATTTGCCTGTTCTCCATCCTTCTGTATTTTCCTCTCTCTCTATCCCCTTTGTCCATTCCTATCCCTTCACCTTGCTTAGCCACGAATGCATCCTTCCTCCATCCTCCCAAATCCCCTTCCAGTCTACTATCTGTCTTTCTCTCCTTCTGTTCTCTATGCACATGTGGAGTTTCTTCCATTGGCCATGCACTAGGTTTGAAACACACCCTCTGTTGCCATTCATTTTTTGATACTATTGTGTTGCAGAAATGCTACCATTCTTGTTTCACACGAGAAAGTTTGAGGGTCAGACCCACCACAAACTTTGGGGGAATTCATCTGTTCTGTCATATGAGGAGGGTCAGGTGTGCTCCCAGAGCATTACAAGTTCTGCCTTCACACACTGTTGAGCCTTATGGCCAGGTCACCAACAGATAGCACAACAGGTTTTTTTCCCTCAAATTCATAGCCCTCTCATGTATCTGCTATGGACTTTTTTTTATTGAGTAGAGTATTTTGTTTTGTCTACTATAGGATATATATACTCTCCAGCTAGATATTAGTCACAGCTCTCCATAACCTAGTGATAACTCAAAATGTCCCTAGATATGATCAGTATTTCCTCTCGTTATGAACAAACTTTACAGAAAGGATCTTCAGGCATGAATACACTTCTGTTTACCAGCCTTCTCTCTTGCACTTCTGTTTGTCATTGCTATCATAGACACAGTTTTATAAAGTGAGCAGTGTAAAAAAATAGAACAGCTTTGTTTTTTGTCCAAAAAAAAAAAAGCTCAGAGCAGAGCAAGCCTATCTTAGGATAATAAAACTTCTTAGAAACATACATGCAAATTTTTGTATTTATAGTTTTCTTTGTGCAAGGCCTAAGTCTTGTGAGGAACCATACCAAGAAGCTATGGCATTGAGCCTGGGACCCACTAATGTTTACTGAATCAACTAATGAGGGGAAAGAGAGGTAGGAGGGGAAATAAATAAGGTAGATCCCAGTGAGGTGACTAATGTGGTGGCATGGCACTGGAGAACCTCTAGTACACTAAGCAAGACTGAGCAGCACCAGATATTATGGTCTTATGAACAAAGACTTGGGAAATGAACCCCACTAGTGATGGCCTAGCAGAGGAGCCGTGGAGCGATAAATCAATAGGAAGGTGGAGAGCTGACCGGACCTAACTTGTGTGAACAGGAATGGTTGGGCTAGGGCAGAAGGGATAGCTCTGAGTCCTGAATTATCTATAGTAACCTGGCTCCACCCTAGAATTGTAAAGCCTTTAGATACAAGACTAAAAGAAAAATGCTCTAGTAGTTTTTTTTTTCAAAGAAATACTCTGGCTGGAAGCAGGCCCCCTGCACACATGAGGTCATTGTGCAGCTTGGTCTTCAATTGATTCCTTAACTGAAGCAGGGGGTATTCCCAGAACTTTTGCCTGTCTGTGGGATATGTTCTTCTAGCTGGCCTGCCTTGTCTGGCCTCAGTGGGAGAGGATGTGCCTAGCCCTGCAGAGACTTGATGTACCAGGGTGGGGAAATGCCAAAGTATGTGGTTCTCCACCCTCTCAGAGGAGAGGGGGAGGAAGGACAGGGGAGACAGGGTGACAGCAATCAGGATGTAAAGTGAATAAATAAAAACTAAATGGATGAAAAATAAATTGTGTGCAGACTTGCTTGTTGCCCCAAATCTGTACTAGCTGACTGGAGAAATACCTCTATTCCTCTCTCAGTATGAGTGATCCAGACATTCTACCTCAGGGATAAGAGAATAAGACTCATGCTTGATGATAGGCTCTACTCCAGACTCCTGGCTGATGGACCATCTCTTACTATAGGCCCCAGTGTCCCTTTTCAAGGCTCCCAGGTGTAGGTTAGCACCTACTCTTTGACAGTTCATAAACAGTAATCAAAAAACCCTTGCATGTACTTTGTGCCTTATGGAACAGCTTCTGCTATTAATAGTCATACTTGGTGCTGTTAACATTGAATGCTAACCTTTGCCAATTCTTAACTCTGGATGAAAATGAACCACTAACATTTTAAAGCTCTCGCAAACTACAGGAATATTTGTCTTCTTATTAAACACCATCTGGAATGCAAGTTCTTACTGTCTGTCCACCCCTCTGTCCTTGCCTTCTCACCAGGAATCCCTTTGGTCCAATCTGATGTAACATCCACACCTTCTGTACAAATTGATTCCTTTGGCCAACTTCAGGGTGGGTCCCACGTCATCAAGGTGGGCACTGCCTGGAAGCAAGTATACCGGTTCCTTGGAGTTCCATATGCTGCCCCACCCTTGGCAGACAACCGCTTCCGGGCACCAGAGGTCTTGAATTGGACAGGTTCCTGGGATGCTACCAAGCCAAGGTATGGAACAAGTGGCACCATTTTTGTGAATACTCAAAGAATGCCTATCTTGGCCTAATCTATCATGGTATAGCCTATATTCTAGTTAAGACAAAATATGGGAATGCATTCCATTAAATAATACTAGGGTGACACAGGTGCCTGGTTTCAATGGATCAGTGCTACTGTACTTAGAGGCAGGCTGTTTGAAGAACAGCTTGGGTGTTCTGTTCCAGGCCGCGATTCTGGAACCCAGGCCAAGCAGGTGCTGCATTTACCATCAGCTCCTCTTAAGTCTCCTTGGGGATTTTTATTTTATTTTATTTATTTAATTTTATTTTATTTGCAGACACATGAGACTGTGGGAGACTCTCTAGTAGGTTCATATGGGGCAGGCCTGAAGTGTCCACATGCATCACACCAGTCTTGTAGTTGTCAAAGCCAACAACATCTGAAGAGCTAAAAGTGCTTTCTCTCTTTTTTCTTTTCTTTTCTTCACCTTCTTTCCTTCCCTTCTTCTTCTTTTTTCTTCCTTCCCAAGACAGGGCCTCACTGTGTGGTTCCAGCCTGGC
The DNA here is from genome assembly GCF_900095145.1 of Mus pahari. Classification (NCBI taxonomy): domain Eukaryota; kingdom Metazoa; phylum Chordata; class Mammalia; order Rodentia; family Muridae; genus Mus; species Mus pahari. Next base: position 32,193,877 of record NC_034606.1, read on the forward strand.
CACGAACCTGAGCTCTTCCTGCCTCAGCCCCCTGAGTATTTGAGACTATGTATGTATTGCCTGAACAGACAGGTAACTTAATGGGATTGAAAATTCAGCATGGGGTAGGGGGAAGATGAATGAGTCAATGAAAACAAATTTAAGATTAGGCCTCCCAACTAGAACAGTATAAGGAGCTCTCTTTCTTCTTCCCCTTTTCTGAGCTCATCACTCAGATCTTATCATTTCTCTTAATCAACCCTTTCATGTTAAACATTGACATGTGATGAATAATACTGTAGTATTTTGTGAGAGAAGTAGCTTAGTTCTGTGGGGTGTAGGCACTAGGTGCCTCTGACACCTACGTTCCTCCTTGGGCCCCATGGATCTGTCCTCAAGAGAAGTGTTTTCTGTCCACTGTATGGCTCTGGCTGCTGAGCAGGTACCTATTCCTAGAAGTATAGGATGAAGGTTCCTGAAGCCCTGTGGTAAAGATTATGAGGAAAACCTTAGTGGAATGGCAAAGGGGAGTGTGGTAGAGTCAAGTTGGTCCCCATTAGGAAACCCCAAACCCAGAGGCACCAATTAGAGAGCCTTTCTATACTAGGATGTACAGAGAGGCAGAAGAGGTAGGTGGTCACCCAGATGCTGGGGAGACAGTAGCTAGAGAGACCAGCATTGGCAACTCTTGGGAGATGAGTCCAGTGGCCTTATACGATCATTAGGTGGCCAAGGCGAGCCCTTAGACAAGGGCACAATCCTCTTCCCTGATGTGGAAGGTGGGTCTGACATCTCTTCTGAGGGCAGAGTTTGTGCAATGCGACAAGGAAGGACCAAGGTCCTGGCAGCTCTCCAGCTCCTTCTCTGGCCTTGGTCTCTGGCAGGCATGTTTACATCTGGATGGCAAGTTTCTCCACAGGCCTACAGCCAAAGGCCATAGACATGCTGCTACTCCTGCTTTCTGGCCATATCTATGACCTGGAGCTTCCTCAGTGCTCCAGAGCTACGGAAAACCAGGCCTTTCACTCTGGGCACAAGAAGTGGTTTTGGAGGAGAGGGAAAGACAGCAGGCCCCCTTGCTATTTCTCTGAAAATCCTGTGTCTTATTTCTGCAGGGCCAGCTGCTGGCAGCCAGGTACCCCTACACCTACACCTCCACAAATCAATGAAGACTGCTTATATCTCAATGTGTTTGTCCCTGAGAACCTGGTAAGTGAAGAAGCACTGGATGTATGGTCTGGTGAATAACTCCCTTTGGAAATCCTTTTCCTACCTTCCCTGGGCTCTATGGAACTTGTGCTCCCACAGCATTATCCTTAGGGACACTGAGCTCCCTTTGTGAGGGTCAAAAGTGAATGGGGGTGGCCCTCAGAGCTTCCCAGGAAGGCTCCCATGTAAGATGTATGAAGATGAAGTGTGAGGCTATGAACTAACTTTCTGTATCTGCTTAAGGAGCCATTGCTGTCTTAGGGCTGAGTGATTCATGAGAGGAAAGGGAAGCAGGAACACTGGTAACAACATCCAGGGAACTCGTTGTGACTGCCAGCCCTGTTCCCTCTGGCTTACTGGTTGTGAGAATAAACTGTACCTTGGATCAGACATAGCCTGCTGATCTCAGTGATCACTGGCATGAATGCTCTCATTAGGTACAGTACAGTATTTTGGAGCCTTGAATGTGATAAGATTCTTTTCTGAACAGAGCTGGTTATACTACACACCTACCATGCTGAATTAAATCTGGGAAACAGCATTCCTTTCAGTTTCCATCCCTTCAGTGTCTTAGAGAAGGCAACTCAGATTCTATGAGCCCAAGGTAGCAGCTTTGAGGGAGGGAAGAGAAGCAGCGTGGCATCAGCTCTCACAGCTCCTGTGAGAATTACATCTTCGTAGGTTAGCACTGATCTGAGACTTATGGGACAGTGACTCCTGAGTGGACCCTGGGAATAGCAGTAGAGCTGGGGTGGTAGAATGGCATGGTGAGCTGGCATGGTAAGACCACAGTTGAAGAAACCAGGTACTCAGACTGAAAGTGAAGAGGAATGATGGCCAGTGGGCATAGATACTGACAGGGTAGAAAAGGGGTAAACAGGGAAAGTGGTGGCCTGTCTGCAGTGTGACTGCAGGCCTCCCAGCCCCTCTCAGAAAGCTTAATCAGTCTCACAGATGAGAGGACTGATGGCTCAGTCTGGAACATTCGCAGGTCACTCAGCAGGAGAATAATTACAGCAGGCTGCTTGGGGCTAGAGTATAGTTGTTTGTGGCTTATAAGAACATTTTGTACTTATGACCTCAACCATGAGAAGATAAAACACAAGTGGATTCTCCCTCTTTATGCTAATGAGAGCTAGCTGATGTAAGGACATGAGGGCTACTGGACAGAGTAGAGAATAAGCCTTATTTCTTGACTCTGAATCTAGTGCTTCCTCCCCCACATACCCTGTTGGTATTTGACTGATTATCTTAGGCCATTGTTATAGCCCCATCATGGCCTTCAGGAAGGGGAGTTGTTCTCAGCAATGTGGGACCTGTGCACACAATTGACAGGCTCTGGAGAAGAGGCCCTAGTCCATGGATACTTTGAATTTCAATGTCCACAGTGGCTGAATGGACCCCTTCTGTTATCAACAGTGGATAACTACAGCCAACTGGCTCATCCCTTCCTGGCCTGTTATCAGTACAGCTATCTACTGAGTAGCTTTGGGGTTTGGGGGACTGGGGTTACTCTGCCCTATTCCACAGATCCTGAGACAATGAGGCTGAGTGTCAGAGCTAGGATTCTATGAGGTCTAAAGTAGTGGGAGTGGGTGGGTAGGGGAGCAGAGGTGGGGGGGAGGGGTATAGGAAACTTTCGGGATAGCATTTGAAATGTAAATAAAGAAAATAATAATAAAAAAAAGTGAAAAAAAAAAAGAAATGCCTGCCTAGAGAATCCATACTCTCGCATAGTAGGGATCTTGGGATAGAGTTTCACCAAGGTAAATGCCTCAGTATATGATGGAGGAGAGATGAGACCTGAGATTTAGGACTTGTCACAAGGACCAGGAAGTCTTCTGAAATAGACTAGGATCAAAGCAGGGAGGAAATAGATCCCCTGCTCACTGTGAAACATTCACAGAGCATCCTTATTTCAATGAGCCTCCATTCTCCTACCCATGGAATGGGCAACAGTAACTCTTTAGAGCTGACATCATAGACTTTCACAGCTTCAGCCATACATACTTGCTTTTCTCACAGTCTGGAAGTTCAAGATCAAAGGCCATGGGGATGCCCCCCTCCCTGTCACTTATCTTCTTAGTGTGCACTTGGCACACTTCGCCCTTGTATATATCTGTGTACAAATTCCTTCTCCTTAAAAGGATACTGTTTTTATGAGATCATAGTTTATATAGAGAGCCTCAATCAGGTCTCCAAGTATGATGACTTTCTGAGCTATGGGATTAGACATCAATGTGTGAATATTGAAGAAAACAATCATCCCCTTGGATAGGGTTAAATAGAGCCAGCAAGAGGACTAGTGTGGGCTCAGAATCTGTTTTCAAGAATGGCAGTTGTCCCTCCCACAAGCTCAACTTCAACCTTTTCTATCTCTGTAATCCTTTCAGGTCTCCAATGCATCAGTTCTGGTGTTCTTCCACAATACCATGGAGGTGGAAGGCAGTGGTGGTCAGCTGACCATTGATGGCTCCATTCTGGCTGCAGTTGGCAACTTCATCGTAGTCACTGCTAACTACAGACTGGGGGTCTTCGGCTTCCTGAGTTCAGGTGAACTGTTGGTGTTGGTGACAGGGAAATCAGTCTTCCATCACCATAAGACATAACTAAGACCATTTGCTTAAGAGGAAGTACTGGCTCTCGTGGCCAGTATGACCTTAGATCACCCTCCCTTTCTCAGTGTGTGAGTCCCCCCTTCTTTAAGTAGGGATGGCTTTCCTCTACCTTCAGAGCTAAGGAACACAGTGCATTCAAAAGGTTTTTAAAGTTCCTGAGTATAAGGGCTGAGCCTCATCACTGATTTCCAAGGATCTCCTTTGAGTCCTGGGAAGACAGGGGAAAGGCAGAAGGACCAGAAAGAATGTGAGTGCTCTGTAGGGGTGAGCTAGGGGAAACATTTGGTGTGATGTCTTAAAGGCCCCAGGAAAAGTGCTAGGCTGGCCTACACAGCATCATCTTATATCTGATGGAGATGCTAATGAAAGGCAGCTTTAGGTTTAGGTTTGGAGCAATGAGTTCAGCTGAGAGCCATGGGTATGAATGAAATCTTTATTCTCCATCCGGACAGATGCTGGGTAATGTGCGATGTGAAGGGTGCATGTGGTACTGGAATGTTGTGCAAGTTCCTCTGCAGTGTAGAGGATTGCTCAGTTATTAACTTTCTCTTTTAAAAAGGAAAAAATCCTGTTGGTTTTCTGTCCTCTAGGCAAACACAAGCTGTTTCTCAGGAACTTTAAGTGATATTCAGGACTTAGCTGACTGAAGCTGGCCCCAGAGAGCTCTTTCCAGACACAGCTAACTTTGGCTTAAGGCTTCTTTAGACAGCAGAATGACTTTCCATATGTCCTCTATCATGACGGGGAATTAGGATTTCAGGGAGTGAAATCTTCTTTAGAACTCATACCCTTCTGGACAAGCAAACACTTTGACATCTGAGGGAAGGTCACTGAAGCTTCCCGAACACCCAGTCTTTTCTGACTTACATCAGTGCTACTTCGTCATTTGGAGGAAAAAAAAAAACGAAAAAGCTATCAGTTGGAGGGCAAGCATTACATACACTTGAGAGGACTTGTGTTTATTAGACATTCTGACTGATTCCCTCAATCCTGAGGCAGCACTAATGCCTGTCTGCCATGCCATTTTTTCAGGAGGAAAATCAAGGCTCAGTGAGGTCGGGTAGTTGCAGATCATCTACAGACAGTGGCAGGCTGAGCTTTAACTTGGCTCTCTGCTGCTCAGATGGCAGCAGAGAGAAACCTTGGCTTCTTAGAGTGGCTTCTCAGATCTTTAGAAAACACTCTGGACACTGTGTCCATCAGGCTTCCTAGTGTGCTGCCATTTAGCCAGGGAGGCAGACCCTTGTGCTTTGTTCACTTCACCCCTGGTTGCAGGGTACCTCCCTCATTCCAGAGCTTCTGGGTCTGTTATACTTTGCTTCTCTGCAGATCTGCCCAGGGAGAGAAGAATTGGAAATACATAAGGGAAATCCATTTCCTCCACTCAGAATCCTATTGTCTTCTCTCCTGGTAAAGTGCCCAGCCAGAGCCCTTGAGTACTGAGTACAGGGAAGAGGGAGGCAAGGTAGACAATGGGCCTCCAGGCCCTTGGTAGTGTAGGAACAGAACGGTTATGCTCTGAGCCAGGAGCCAGATGGAAGACCATCTGCCACAATAACCACACACTGACATGACCTCAGTCACCAGGTACTCTGGGCCTGTCGGAAGGTCTTGTATCTTCTCTAGCCAGTAAAATAGTCTCATAGCCTACGATAGGTACCCCCTCACTGCATCTATTTCTGCTCTGAAGATAAAGCTGGCCCTGCTAAAAGCATTGGTGAGATACTTTCTAGGTCTCAACTGTGTTCAATTGTATTTCAGAATAAAAGCATAACTTTGATGCCTACTACAGGGTAGTCCTATTGCCTTTATAGACATTAAGTTGGTCATCAGCAGCACTGAATGGAGCTTGTTCTACAACCACCCTTACTTTACACATGGAGAGAATCAGAATGCATGGAGAATAAGTAGTCTTCTCAGGGCCCCAGTTTGAGGCAAGTATTGGAGCCAGGATTTCGCCAAGGCCCATAACTTTCCACTTCCACTGGAGTCCATGGACACTACTAAGTCCCATTGGGGTACTCTATAGTTGTTGAAGAAACAGAAGAGAGCCATTCATGTAATAAAGGGACAGGGAGATATATGTACCGGGTGGTCTTATCCCGAAGGCTGGGCACCTGGAAGTATGGAAACAGGGAGAGAAGCACAAACATAACAACAACATGATATCCAGAATATCTCCACTTGCATTGGCCTCCCTCTGTGAACCAGTTCTGGTGTGTGTGTGTGTGTGTGTGTGTGTGTGTGTGTGTGTGTGTGTGTGTGTACGTGTACATGTAAGGGTGGATCAGGATCCTGAGGGTAAGTTACCTTGGGCTTGGCCCCACAGGACTATGAGGAAGCATCAAAGATGTGCTGAGCAGTACTTGGCACTGCTGGAGCTGACTGACTGAGTAGGATGTAGGCCTTCAGGGCCTACACTCAGGAGATTTGATGTGGTGGCAATGAGTGGGTGAGGGTTCTGGAAACCAGCACTTGCACTTTGTAATGCTTGTCATAAAATTCTCAAAGGTGTTTATAGAGTTGGATTGACTTTTAAGACAAAGAGTTCTAATTGTGAGTTAGGATTTGAGTTCCAACTCAATCTCACATTTGCTTCTTGCATCTAGACAATTTTTTATGCTTCAAACAAGTGAAAGCCAAGGTTGAACCAGACCCTTCACAGCACAGTGACCTAGCACCTGCCTTGGTGTGCCTGGGGAGAATATGCACTGGGTGATATAGTCACCAAAGAGTTTGTACATTGGGAAGTGTATACACTGGAAGTTTGGGAACTGTGTCCCAGGATTACGCTCTGCTTTCAGCAATTCCTGGCACAGCTCCTGGCACAGAAGGAAGCCAGATTTATCCTTGATGGATGAAGGTCTTACTGAAGAACCCCAGTTCTTATTTCCCAAGAATCTAAAGCCTTCCTAATGGCTATGTTAATCCTCATCACAAGGAGGGAAGCTGACACACAGGCAGCAAGCGTCAGGAAGAGTCCTCTCACACTGTTCCTGGCAATGCAGGCTATGGATGTCACTTCCTAGACTCACAAGCTTTGCTCTTACTCACTCAACACCCTGTTCTCCTGGACACCCAGAGGCCCAAAGGAAAGAAACACATTGATCTTGACAAATGGAACTCAGGAGCAATCCAGAAAAGGCCACATCGAGGGCAGTGTTTGCCAATAGCTTCACCAGACCCAGAACATGAAAAGCATTTTAAGAGAAGAGAAAAGTCCACAGCTGGAAGAGTACTTTGTGTTATTTATGTACTCCAGGCTGCTGTTCTCTTCAGCTTTGCAAATCCTGGGTCAGGCAACCAGAATGGAAGATTTTCCTACCTTTTCTACTTGGGAATATGGGGTCTTTCTGATACTTTCTTGTTCTACATGGAATCCCCTCAATCATAGCTATACCTGTGAAATCTCATGAAGAATTGCAAATGAAGCTTGAGGGAGATGTGGGCTGTGTATATATCTGCATGCAGATGGTGATGGGAGTTGCAGAGTGCATGTTCTTTCCTTTTCTCTTTGCTGCGACAATATATCTGACAAGAGTACTTTAAGGAAGCTGGAGTTTCCTCTGACTCACTCTCACATTTTGAGAGTATATCCCACCATGATGGCAAGAACTTACAGTAGCTGATAACACGTTCCCCACCTTCAGGATGCAGAGGCATGAACACTGGCACTCTGATCATTTTCTCCTTTTCACTCAGCTCAGGAGCCCAGCTCATGGGATAATACCTCCCTCATTCAGTGTTGGTCCTCCTACCTCAACTAATCCAGCCTAGAAACTTGCTCACAGTTGTACCCAGAGACTACTGTACTAGGTGATCCCAGGGCATGCCAAGCTGATGGCTTTTAAGGGCAGAGTCTGAGAAGCCATCAGGATGATACCAGAGTGAAGCCTAGTATTCATGGTCTGATACTGGAAGACCAAATAGTGCAGTAAACCAACAGGGAGGCTCTGTTATTGCAACATGAAACAACCAAAAAACACTGTAGTGTCTGAAAAGAGCTAAGGAGATGTTTACATTTTTGTTATTTTGTGTGTATGTATGTGAGTAATTTCATTTAATATGGTGCTGCATCTTCAACAAATAGTTATTAAATTCTATGACATAGGGAAGAGACATGGGTTCAGTGGCTCACTTCTAAAGCCACAGAAGATTAGCCATAAGAAAGATTGTTCTCCCTTGCCTGGCCTGTTCGAGCCTCTGCTTGATGGAGCCACCTGTAGTGGAATCTAAGTCATCAAGTGGGAATCATGGCCTTCTCTGGGCTAGAACTAAACATGCATAGCCTCTGCTCTGCCTTGGCTCAGAGAGCAGAGAGATGTTTCCAGTCTCCTGACTAGTCAGTCCAAAGCTGAAAGACAAGTCATATTAAGTTTGATTCCAAAGCCCAGGTTCTTCACAATGTTCCCACCTGTGTTTGTAGCTTATAGTACTGGCCTGGGTGGACAAGAGCTCAAGCCCCCACAAGGAGCCTTGTGTCTCACGTAGCACTGTGATTGGAACATCTAAAGCTGCTAGGACACACAAGCTAATGGCATCCCTCTTTTTGCAGGCTCTGATGAAGTATCTGGCAACTGGGGGCTGCTGGACCAAGTGGCAGCTCTAACGTGGGTGCAGTCCCACATTGGAGCATTTGGTGGGGACCCTCAGCGTGTGACACTGGCAGCAGACCGTAGTGGGGCTGATGTGGCCAGCATACACCTTCTCATCAGCAGGCCTACAAGGCTCCAGCTCTTCAGGAAGGCGCTGCTTATGGTGAGTGGCAACGGCTTGCTTTCAGTACTACTCGATGATCTCCCTGACGTTGGAGACTGGCTGACTGTGGTTGTTGTTGGTCTTCTCTCATTCCTCATGCTATCACTGGTCCTGCTCTAACTATCACTCCAGGCATGAGAGGTACAGGAGGCTAAAAGGCTTCCTGACTGCTTTCCTCTCAGGTGGAAGATTCTACATGCCTGGGCGCCTCTATTCCCTGGATTCTTATTGGGGTTAAATCTTCTTGTCAGTGAAGAAAACTCACTACTCAAGGGTTTGTCTAGTGGGCTGAGATGCCAGCTAAGTGGGAATGCTGCTGCTGTTGATGCTGCTGCTGTTGCTAATGGTTCACTGGTGTTGATGGTGACAAGAAGGAAGAAATTATCTAATTGGATAAATCAGGAGCTATTCTGTCACAGACTAGCTTCTGCTTGTGTGGAGCATCTAGCTGGCCAGCAGCACTATGTTAGATGCTGGAGTCCCATGATAAATCAGACACACCTTACTTCACAGGAAGCTTGTGGGTTCCAAGGCAGGAGACACAACATACACGAGGCAGATACTTTATTTTATTTTTATTATATATTTTCTTTCTTTACATTTCAAATGCTATCCCAAAAGTTTCCTATACCCTCCCCTCTGCCCCTGTTCCCCTACCCACTGACTCCTACTTCTTGGCCCTGGCCTGCCCCTGTACTGGGGCATATAAAGTTTGCAAGACCAAGGGGCCTCTCTTCCCAATGATGGCTGAATAGGCCATCTTCAAGGCAGATATTTTAAAGGATCGTAAGACATTTAAAAATAAGCCACTGACAATGATAAGGGATGGTAACCGTGTGAAGGGTCACGGCCCTGCAGGGAATATCTGAGTGAATTGCTAAAGGTTGTGGAAGCATTGATCACAGGCAGAGCCTTGGTGACAGTGACAGTGTGCAGACAGTGTTTGCAGTAGTGCCTGACTGGTGCGTACATGGAAACTACCCAGGGGGTTTGCTTGTGCATTTGTCCAGATATTTGCTTGCCTCTTCTTATGATCCTAGCCATTTGTAAGAGTCTGATCAGTGGCACTAAGGACATTCCAGAACCTGGTCTTGCCAAGTAAGCTAGGCTGGCCAGTGAGACTCTGGGATGGAGCTGTCTCCTCCTCCCCAGTGCTGGGAGTATAAGCATATACTGGCGTATCCAACTTTTTTACATGATTCAGATTTTTACGGATTTTTAAATACATGTTCTGAAGTGTGGGTGACCATTATTGCTATCTGGTGCCACAACTATTTTTATCTTCTCATGTAGATACTCAAAATCCACTGAATGGGAGCCCTGTACTTTCTTATCCAAAAAGCCACAGCAAGTCTCTCTTCTCCTACCTTCTGATTTTCTCTACTCTAGGACTTCATGTTTCTAAAAACATGGGGTGATCATCGTTTCTGTATTTCATGTAGCATACCATCTCTAAGGTTCACCAAGAATATACTAATTTTATAAATGTACTCTAGATATGAAAAATATTCCATAGTAAGGATTGACCAGTGTGTATATACATCTACTCATCTGTGATAGACACCCATTACTTTCCTTTGGCTACAGTACTTCTAGGAGTAAGGGGTACATCTGAGGCTTTTAAAGAAGCCAGGGAACTGGCTTGAGATCCCATCTTGGAAAGATTCCCTTAGAATTGAATAAGAAGAGAGTTTGAGACATGAGTATTACCGGCATAGAAATAGTGAGGAGGGCTCCAGTAATCCAAGCTAAGGAAAGATCTAGGTATTTGGGGAAGTGACTCAGTCAATAAACTTCAGAACATGTGTTTAGAAATCCATAAAATCTGGATCGTGTAAATGAGTTGGATATGGTAGTCTATGCTGATATTCCCAGCACTGGAGAGGGGAAGAGAGTTACATTTCCGAGTCTCACTGGCCAGCCTAGCTTACTAGGCAAAACCAAGCTAGAGTAATACCCTATGTCAAACAATTACAATACACAACAACAGCTAATGATTTGTGCTTAAGGACTGACATCCATAGTTCTCCTCTGGCTTCCACATGTGCACGCACACAATTGTGCCTACACATACAGTTACACACATATATGCACATGTACATGCACATGTACACACAGAAACAAGGAAAGATGAAAGACCATTTAAACCAAAACCTTGAGCCTAATCCTGCATAGACCTGCTTTTGCCAGTGATTCTAAGCCAGATAACTATATACTCTAGCCTCATTTAGCCCTTCTGAGACCCATACCTTTGATTATGAGGGAGGAGAATGTCACTACTTGGCCAAAACTGATGCTTGATGGTATTGTCACTGTCCCTGACAGAGAGAAAACCACTTGCCTCTCTGTTTCCCTCTTTGCGCTGCAGGGGATTTTTCCATTCCTTGGACTTTTCTATACCTGTGCATATGGTTTCATTCACAAAGAACACCCCCCCATCCTTTTCCCCTGCCCATTCATCATTTAAAAATTCCTTCCAGACTTTTGTCTCAGAACTAAGCTCTTTTTATGGTGTGCGTTGCCCAAATATTTCCTGTGCAGCACGTGTCCTGATTTCCACAAGAAACTGATTACTTTCAGGGCCAAGTCAGCCTCTGCTACATGTCCCATACCTGAAGAAGAATGGCTAGTGTACCTTGCCCTCCACAGGCCTGGGTGCCTGGCTCAGCACACCTAGCAGCAAGCAAGTGCTATGCAATGGACACAGGCAGCCGGTGTGCAAGTGAATAAGCAGGTAATCTGGTGTTCTCAGGGACCAAGGGATCCCTGTGAGCCAGATTCTCCCTGGCATACTTTTTCTTATGCTTCTTGCAGCTTGGTTCCATTTTGAAGTGTATTCAAGTGATGAGAGCTTGGAGCATGAGGATCTTCCAGTCCTTAGTGTTAAACTCAGTCTTTTGTGCTCTAGGCTGATCCTGGAGGTATTCATCCCAGCCCCTGTCAGCAACCAGACCCTTTTTAGGACCTAGAGATGCTTAAATGCCTTTACTGGGTCCAGAAGGCAGACTTTTCTTTGTGGAGCTTTAAGTGTTTGGGGAATGTCAGAAACAAATGGCAGTGCATTTAAAAATAACCGCTCCGTCTGCTTTACACATTTGGAAGCAGCTTTTACAACCACTCCCAGAAGTCCTTGGGATCGTGTGAGCTGATTTGGAACTGAGCAAATAGAAATACTTCAATACATTCATGGCTCTTACAGTGTTATTTACCAACCAATGTTTAGGGAAGGGAATGGAAGCTGCTGGCTCATTCCTAAGATCTAGTGCTCTCTGTGAACCCTGGTTTGGGGACTGTTGACACATTCAGCTAGAGAAGCTGCTGTGCTGGTAATTAATAAGCTATATTTACTGTCCTGTACTTGACGAAATTTTCATTATCTTATCTAAGATGCCTCCCAATTACTGGCACAGGGTCTTTATTTTGCTTTGCAGCTTGAGATAAGAAATGTGAGGCTTAGAGAATTTCACCAACTTTACAAAGTACACGTAGCAGAGAAGAGACTTCATGAGGGATCAAGACCTAAATCCAAGCCATCTGTTATTCCTCATTATGAAGCCACTCTTCTGGTAACAGAGTTTTCTCAGCATCTTAATGAGGTCGTACACATCTTTAACCCCAGTACTTGGGAGGCAGAGGCAGGTGGATCTCTGTGAGTTTGAGGCCAGCCTGGTCTACAGAGTGAATTCCAGGATAGCCAGGCTACACAGTAAAAAGATGTCTTGAAAACAAAACAAACAAACAAACAAACAAACAAACAAGATGTACTAAAAAGTGGTCAAACTATGACTAGGTAAGCCTGGATAATGATCCTTTGGCAAAACCCTTCGCCAAGAATTTTTAGCATAAAATTAGTATATTTAATTCTACTGCCCAATATACTGAGAAACTGTTGTGGCTAAAGCTTCGAAGGTGCTATCCACTCAAGAAATTTGAGCCTCTTGCTACCTCCAATTCCAAAGAAATCCACATCTTCAATTGAAAAAGTCCCAGGATAGCTTACCTGCCCTGGGCCAGGTTTAAAAAGAAATTAGCTTGGTATAGCAATACATCTGACAGAGCTGAGTTAGGCCAGGTTTCCAGGGAGAAAGACAAGGCTGTGAGCTCTGTGCTGGACAGTAGGGAAATTTCCTGCAGTGGTCAACATCAACCCAGAACTGTCTGTTGTTCTCTCGGTCAGCTGCAGCCTCTGGAGTTCAGCCGAATCTGTACCCTTCCTGCCCTGCTCCATTCCCATGTGACCATGGCCATCACAAATCCTGGAGAGTGCCCTGCTGTGCCAAATCTCAAGCCTATAGGCTATATATGTCCCAGGATAGCTATGGAAATGGCCCAGAATCTTTGTAGATGGCCTCATGGACTAATCAAAAGATCAGACACCCCTCTGGGCATATTTATCCTCAGTGGACAGTGTATGTTAGGTCACTGGAAATTGCTTTCCCAAGGCCCCAAGCCTTGCCCATCTCCCAGTGTAGGGAGAAGTTTCCACTAGCAACAAGATAACATAGTTATTGGCTTTGAGGAATTCTGCCTGATTTTTAAAAAATATTACTATTTTATGCATGTGGGTATTTTGCCTATGTGCATGGTGCCTGCAGAAGTCCAAGAGGGTATTGGAACACCTAGAACTAGAGTACAGATAACTGTGAGCCAGGGCATAAGCGCTAAAAATGGATCTCAGGTTCTTTGGAAGAGCACCCAGTGTTCCTAACCACTGAGCGATCTCTCTAGCCTCCTGCCTGACTTTACATTGTTATTATCCTAACAAGAGTGATTCTCATTCTACCATATCCAAATATATCCATTCTTTCAGGATTTTAATTATTTTTACCAGGTTCTTAGTACTCAGGATTGCCTCTGGTTTATAGTCCACAGCCAACACCCAGGAGGGTGAGAGAATTCTGACATGATCTCACAGACTGTTGCCTATGATTGATGCCTGTAACACAATGGGAGTGTTCTCCTCTAGCTCATCTGCTTCTAAATTGGTCTGGCCAGTCTTGAGCACAGATATTTCTGTACAGATTTTATAATGACTTTATTGATGTTTTTCTAATAATTCTCCTGGGAATTTGAGTATAACTTCACAGAATTTTATTCTATTGATTTTATGGGTAGATCTACGTCATTATAATGTCTAGTCTTGGCCCATGAATTAGGCTGATAATAGAATGGTGAATACAATATTTCAATGTCCTTGGATTGTTTCATAAAGTTTTAGATAGTTTTTCCATGGAAGTCTTTGTAATCATGCCATAATTTGGTTGCTGTGTGAATGGCATATTACTTTTTATGGTGTTTTCCAGTTGGTTGATACTTGTGTTCAGAAACAAGCTGATTCAGAAAGGTTCCTACCTCTAGCATTAATTTGAATGTCTAGTCTGCTGGGTACATGAACTAGCTTAGTTCTATACTGCTGGAGCAAAGTCACAGATGGAGTGACTTAGAGACCCAGCAACAAAGCAGCTCAGAGGATAGAGCCAATACCTTCTATTTTCAGAGCATTTTATAAGATGAGAAGCTGGGTGTGGTAGTTTGAATGAAAATTCCTCCTATAAGTTCACAGGAAGTAGCATTATTTGCAAGAATTAGGAGGTGTAGCTTTGTTGAAGAAGATATGGCATTTTTGGAGAAAGTGTGTCACTGAGGGTGGGTTTTGAGGTTTCAGAAGTGAGCCAATGCTCATTCTTCCTTTGGCCTGTGGTTCTAGATATAGAATTCTCAGTTCCTCTCCAATACTATGTCTGCTTGCATGCTGCCATGATTCCCACTATGATGATAAACAAAAAATTTCTGAACTGTAAGCCAGCCCCATTTAAATGTTTCCATTTTTAAGAGTTGCCATGGTCATGGTATCTTTTCACAGCAATAGAAACCTTAACAGGACAGTTTCTGTATTATACTCCGGGCACTGGTTTCTCATAGAAGCTTCTCTACCACCCCAACATGGACTAATCCTCTTCAGTAGGGCTGAGTTTGAGTAGTGGAGGGTGAAGGTATCAGAGGGATGGAGAGGAAGCCAGGACAGTGTTGGTGCACAGCTTGTGCTAAAGGTCCTTTTGTAGATCTCTTCTCACCCTCAAGACTCACTGGATTCATCTTTTTTCTCCATCTTTTTTGATTGAGTTGGTAAGGCTTTGCATATTCATCTCCTTCATTACATGTTACCTATTAAATTTCTCTGTAAAATCTACATTCTGCCTATATTTAAAAGTACTTTTCTGACACTCGCTCTGTGCTTTACTGTGCCTGGTGTGAACTGTTGCCTTCTCTTAGCTCTCCAGCACCTGTCTTTGTTTCTGAGACATCATTCTGTACTGAGGCAGTAAGACCCCCTCTTGCTGTTTTATCTGCAGTGCCTCATATATTTTGGAATGTAGACAGTGCTGTTCTCTCCAAGCTCCCCATTTTCTGAACAGTATTGCTCTTTACTCAAGAATTCTTTAAGAATTTAGATTCATGGAATTTTTTCTCATCCTCTTTCAAGGTGGCCACAATGCACCTTTAATGGTTGTTTAAAATAGTGCATCAACAACAACAAAAAAGGTATCATTTTCAGGATGTAAGCTGTCTGCCTTCTCCCTAGACTGCTTTTCCTGTAGTATTATGTAATTGATTCTCATCTTACATTTCCTTTTGCTTCAACATGTAGCAAAAAATTCCCTTTTATTCATTTCTCTCCATGAAAATATATCCGCACATTCATCAAGATCACCTGAATCCCATGATAGAGAATGTCTCATAAATGTATCTGTGTCTTCCTCCACAGAATTTCTTCTAGACTGGGATATAACTTCCACAGCCTCCCTTCCAAGTAGAGTGTGGGCCTGGGGCTGGACAGAGTGTACTCTTTCTTGGGTACCTCCTTTATTTTTAGGCTATACACCCTTAGAACTAGGTCTCAATTTGATGCTGGAATTTCCAACATTCACCTTCCACCTAGCGTCCACAAGCTAGTAGACAGTTATCGCTCTTCTACATAGATTCTTCCCAAGCTGCTTTTTTTCCCATATCCAAGCTAAGCTCCACCTCTTCAGGGCTTACAGACTCTGCCCTGTGGATGATGCTTCTATTGCTGTAGACCCTCAGGCTCAGCCATTCAGCCCTTTGATCTCTTGGAGGCTTTAAGCTGCTAACTTGCTCAGGCCTATAGGACCTGCCCACTGACCTGTGGCCTGGACTGTGCTTCCTAAATCTTTGTGTAGCTATCTGTTGCTCCTGCCTTGGCATCCATGTAAAGAGTCACAGCTGTACAAAAGCTCCTATATTCCACATCCCTCTCTTCCTCAGAAAGTGGATCTTTGTTAATGGCATACTGCTCCATCTGTGACATTGGAGATCTCCACAACCACAAGCCTCAGCAGTTAAGATGAACAGGTGTCCAGATAACTTTTATGGAAAGAAATTCTCAGGAGACTGAGTAGCTCAAATACAAGAAATAATAGGAAGATAGTTATCATGATGATCTCAAGAAATCCATGCTCCCTCTTGATCCCTCCCCTCTCTACTCACAGGAAGTGAGATGGGAACCCCCGAGTCAGAACAGTATCTCTTCCTGACCTTTGTGTGTGTCCTTCCAGTTGAACTGTTCATTGAAAACCAACAGCTTTAAACTCCTGAGAGGCATATTCATGATTCTCAACCCATAGGTCACTTATCCAAGGTTAAATAAGTATTAGTTTTACTTTAATCAGGAATAAATACATGATTTGGCAAGGTGTAATGCTCCCCACTTAGAAGTACCCCCAAATACTACTCAAAGTTCCAATCACATTGACAACAGAAAACAGCGCAGAAAATAGTGAGCAGAAACACATCAGGAGCCAGAGATCATGACCTCATAGCAGAAGCCACTGATCTTGTGTGACATTTGTTTCTCACACACTGACCAGTATCATTGAAATAGCCGTTTTAAAAGACCTCTGAGAACACCCATGCCTCTAGGTGTAAAAACACCAGATCTGACAATATGTGACATCATGTCAAGGTGTATGCTTGTGCCATCTGCAGGCTGAGCTCAGGTATATGGAATGCACATGATGGATGACAAATCCCTCCTGTATTTCTCTTACTAAGAATCCTTGTGATAGGGATGAATGAGCCATGACTATCCTGTCTCCCATTCCAGCAAGATATAGGTCTGAGAGAGAATGAAGGCTTCTCTTTCCTTAGTGCCCTGTGAGTTTTCTCTCACCTCTCACAATCATCTATGGCAGCATTCAGCTTCTCCAGTCCCCCTTTCCCAGAAAGGGGCATTCTTATTCATGCAGATGCCAGCCCTTCTTACAGGAAAATATACAGGATAAATTAATTCTCTAAAGCTAACCAGCTTCCTTATAAGATAAAACAAAACAGCAACAAACAAACAAACAACTAAGCATTCTAATCTACTCGGTCCAACAAGCCTTGTGTTCCTTGTAGGTCCATGGGAATATGAGCACCTGGGTAACCCTCACTCCTCCTCAGTTCATTGTAACTGTGAGGGTTCCTCCTGTTTCACATTCAGGGTTACATCGTGTTGTTCTCCTTATCTCTCTGCTCCAGCTGGAATCCCAGCATTAAGGAATTCCATTCATACCTCGTTTATTCCCATTTGACCTCAGCACAGTATTTCACCCAGGCAAATTTCCAATAGGCATGAGGAATGGGGGTTCTGAAACATAGAACCCTAACAACTGGATGAGTCAAGACAGTCTATCTGAGAAGTTTTTCCAGTAGAGCTGCCTCCTCCCTCTTCTGTTTGGTCCCTCACTACCCTATATTCTCCTGTGGCTTAGCATGGCCATCTAATGCCCATGTGACTTCAATACCCCTGAGTGCTAAAGATTCCATTCGGCTCAGAGATGTAATCCCTTCTGAATATTGTTTAGTGTCACTGGTCCTTTAGAAAGAGAAGAGACATAACCCAAAGGTCTCACTGAACCTATCAAGGTAGTTTGGCTCCAGGTAGAGGTCATTCTGGAGATCTAGGAAGGCCATCTTCCCCATATTCTTTCTCAGATGGATGCTCTCCACAGGGTCTCAGAGAAGGGCCATTTGGATTGTGTGTTGGAGTCAGTCTCCAAGTACTCTTGCAAGAGTGTTCTTCTGTTCTACATACACACACTCATACACACACAGTTCTTTGACGTACTGCCCCATTTCATCATGATTTAAACATGATGTGACTCCACAATACTGATCGGACGACAGAGAGGAGTTCCTCTTATCAGTGTGTAAAGGCAGTCTCTGTGTGATTTCCCTTGATTCCTGCAAGACCCGAGGTAACCAAGGAGGAACGCTGGGCTCCATAAGACCCCAGGTGGCTGTCAAAGACTTTGTCTTTTGTGTACAAGCCAGGTCATTAGTCTTCAAAGTACTGGGGTGCTGAAAAAAAGGAACTCTTGCGTTTGCTGCCAGTGTACATTAGGGAGAGGCTCTTCTTCTTCCGGTCGAAGGAGCTGCTGTCATCCCCTGTCAGGGACAGGTAGGAGGCGATGCTTTCCCGAAGACCATAGCTGAAAAGGGATTCATCCACTCTGAGTGGGTTCTCTGCTCCCTCTGAACCTTCTTGCAGGCTGTATGTTAAAAAAATTCAGACAGAGAAAGTGGAAGAAGAGAGGGATGTTGGACATAGTAGGTTGGGGAGACAAGGAATGAAAGGATGGGAAAGGCAGAAGAGGAAGGGTAGGAAGAACGAGAGGATGTTAGATTTTCACTAGCTGTTTTTAATTTCATTTCTTGCATTGGTGGGCTGTATGATTTTGAATCTACTATTTCTTTGTGTGGTTTAAACTTTCCATGAATATTCTTAATGTATATTTTTATGATATTTTAAAGAACTGGCTGTTTATTTCATGTCTCAGAAAATTCTTATCTCTGATTTACTTTAAATTAACTGATGAGGTATGTGGACCCATGACCAATTAATGAGATACCCACTGATTACAGCCCACATATACACACCTAGAAACTCAATAGCTCCTGATGAAGTAAATAGAAAAATTAGTGGAAGTATTTTTCCCTTTCTCAGAGAGAATGAGTTACCTAAAGATTTGAGTAGAATGTTTAAGCTTTGTAAATAGATTCTAAATATTAAATTTATTCTAGATTTATTTATGTGTTTCTGCTTTAGATTCTAATAATCAGAAAAAGCAGGGTGATGTGTTTTATTAAAAAATAATGGGGTGTTCCTGTTGAAAATGAACTTTGGTAATGTTGGAGGCTCCTGAAAACTATAGACACTATATGCTAAGTGACATCAAGGCTTTATTCATTGAATTTGGAAGTTGCCCTTGCTCATGGTGTCACAGGGGCAATAGAGTGCCAGGTACTTGCTTATAAATTTTCTTGTTCCAGGATCACCCACAATCTGGTGCTCATATATGTTTATGGGGGGTACATATGCACACACACACATGCACATATGTACACAAACACATACCTGGATACCCTCTTCCAGTCAAAGGTCTTCTGGCGCAAGGTGACAGGTGAAGCAGGGCTGGTGCAAGGTGATGGGTGGGATGTTGGAGCAGGTGTGTTCTGTGCCAGGCAGGGTGTGGTGAGCACACAGCATAGACCATCAGCCACTTCTGTGAATGGAAGTACACAATAGTCAGGGATCCGGGCATGCTATAGGCAGTGCGGGGAACAAAACAGAGACCTAGAACGGTACAGGCCTCTGGTTGTTGGTATGGGGAAACTGAGGCCAAGATGCTAAAGGGCCACAGAGGTTCACCAATGTTGCTATTTACTGAAGGATATGAACTTTAGTCTTATTTGTGGACAGAAAACAGATATGGGATCAGAGTTTACCAAACTTGGGTATGTGTTATGGCTTTGGTGAGTTACATCAAGCATCTCTGAGCCTTGTTCTCCCAAGTTGTCAAAAGGAGGGAAGGAGAAGACAGAAGAGTATAGTAGGCAGAGAGCCATTTGAGAGTAGAGATATCATATTAGCAATACTTTCATGTAACTGTACCTTGATGGGCCAGAGAATGAAGCCATGGATTATAGCACAGGTACCTCCAAAGCATATGTAGTGTTCACAGCAGGAAAAAATGAAGCAAGAACAAAAGAAGGAGAGGGAGAAGGAGAAAAAGGTTGAGAGAATGGAATAAAAGAGGAGACAGGTGAAAAAGCAGAAACAATATAAAAAAAATAGGAAGGGGAGGAGAAAGCAAAAGCCGAAAGGCAAGACAAAAGGGGGGTGATGTAAGACTAGGGAAAACCTCTGACCCTGTGTACTCTGTAGGAGCAAAATAAAAATGAGATAAGCCCACTGTTTCACCACCACCTCCACCACTGGTAGGGCTTCATCTCTCTTGGAGCAGCAGGATATGACTCCCATAAATTTCAAGATTTTCTGGCCCATGCATCATGAGAAACACAGATACTATTGTCCCAGGTACCTCAGAACTAAGGAGTGGTGCCACTTTACTCAGGTCAAAGGTCTCAGCCCTGTCTTCAGCCCTGGGAAGACACAGAGGCATCTCCAGCGGGACACAGGTATCTTTGCTTTAGTTCACCTATCCTCAGACTTTAGAGAGCATCCCTGGTTGCCTATGTTCATTTGTTCTGTGCATCTCTGAGTTGTCATTGTCCAGTAATAAAAGGAAACTGCCTGAGGAAGCATCTGGAACGGTGCCTTGTTGGGTTAGATGTTCAGTGGAGTCTCCAAGAGTGAGGGAGGACACACCACAGACATGAAAAGTGGAGACCCTGCAGCTCTGCTACATGGCAAGATGGATCTTGAGAATGCTGGGCTTTAGATCTATACACACACATTGCATGACACAGAGTAAACAAAGCCACCCAGTCAACATGACCCAAAGGCTGAGGGCTCTCTCCCAGTTTATCTCATTGAGTGTGTAAACGTTGTGTAGTTAGTAGCTTTATACTTGGGATATGGAACAAAAAACACTATGTAAATGGGATCAAGAGTCCTGAACCACTGGCTTGGAACCAATAACACATGCTGAAAGCAGTACATGGCTTTGAATAGAAAATGCATAACCCTGTCCTGCCTGTTGGCTGTTGTCCACTATCTCATTCACCCTGGTCCCAGCAACTCTATTCTTGATTCCATCTTTCCAGTGAGATCTGAGACAAGATACAGGAAACATTTGGGTTCCTAGGCCCTCTCCAGTTTGGCAGCAGTGAGCCTCTGACTATAGCCCTTCAATCCACATGATCATCAGAAGTGTCTTTCAGGAAGGTACTAGCTTAATGCCCCTTGAGACACTGCACCAGCTTACTGTCCTAGCTGCAGTCCAGAAGCTCAGGTGGAGGTGGGTATGCCTAACTCAGCAGTATGTGGTTTCCTGATGATGAGAGCTCTAGTAAGTGACATCAGCTTTATGTTTGCTATTGTCTATGCAAAATTTATGGTCAGTACACTCCTCATATGATTGTTATTAAGAGTCAAATACCACAAACAACCTTTAAACATAGGCAGTTGAAGTCCAGGACTCCCTTCCTCTTTCATTTTTAGCAAGCTACTAGCTTTAAGAAGTGATACTTGAAATTATTTTGCACCCGTTAGAATGCTAGACATGGCACAAGGACCATTGTGTTTAGCAGTCATACAATGCCCCACAAAACGCTGTACCTACCACCTTTATAGAGCAAGAGGTCACGGTCTTACCCATTATCCCTCACCACCTAGTTTGAACACACATCTGCCTATGCCAGCAGCCATTGCTCAATACCTGCTGTTTCTTATAGGTCAGAGGTGTCATCTATGGGTTCCTGCCTCCTTGAAATGCCCTTTGCTTCTTCAGCTAAAGACCCCAAATCCTAAAGTTTGTGAATGAGGTTCCTAGTACAAGGTCAAGCACCTTGAATGGGGCAGGGAGATGTTAGCAAAACAATGCCATATTTGCCTCCCTCAAACTGGGCAGTGAAGCTGAGGAAGAAGGGGCTGAAGGGAAGCAATTGCCATTCTGTAGGTGCTCATGGCCAAGTGGCAAGCAAGAGTGTTCAACACTTTCCACATTCCAGCACCACAAATTCTCACTGTGCCCCTGACAGGTAGGAACAATTAGCATCCTCTTTGCACAGGAAGAAAGTGAGACAGGAAGAATCACAGAGCCCCAGGTCCACAGCTTCCACCCAGCAGACATAAGCTATAGAACAGGGTTTCTAAATCCCATCCAAAGAGTCCATCTTTGGAAAACTAGTTAACTGCTAATCCCTCTTGTCCATGGACCATAATTCTAACAAGAAGGCTGGTATTTGAGGCTCCTCAGTCTAATGCCTCTCCCACTAACAGCACTTTATTCCTACAAGTCATATGATGCTCTAGGTTCTTGGTGATTCTCCCCACCTTGGTCAGCCTAGGAGATGTATTTCTCTTCTGGGAGTTTGTTCTCAAACACAGACAAGACCACAATTACCTGACGTGATAGGGAGAGAAAGGTAGCAGTGTACTCTAGGAATAGGAGCATGGCTGCCCATTCTACTGCTATGGCTACCTTGGAGAAGTGGGGAGCGATTGACATTGGAGGTTGAAAAGGTTTTAAATGCAGCAAAGAGGAAATGAGTAGTATTATCAGAACAACATTCTAGAGTATCTATACTGGCTAGTTTTGTGTCAACTTGACACATTTGGAGTTACCACAGAGAAAGGATCTTCAGTTTGAGAAATGCCTCCATGAGATCCAACTGTAAGGCATTTTCTCAATTAGTGATCAAGGGAGGAGGTCCCTTGTGGGTGGTGCCATCTCTGGGCTGGTAGTCTTGGTTCTATAAGAGAGCAGGCTGAGCAAGCCAGGGGAAGCAAGCCAGTAAGGAACATCCCTCCATGGCCTCTGCATCAGCTCCTGCTTTCTGACCTGCTTGAGTTCCAGTTCTGACTTCCTTGGTGATGAACAGCAGTGTGGAAGTGTAAGCTGAATAAACCCTTTCCTCCTCAAACTGCTTCTTGGTCATGATGTTTGTGCAGGAATAGAAACCCTGACTAAGACAGTGTCCCTGTACAGACAAACACCTTAAAGAGAGGCAAAGTGTCTACAGTATATGGCTGTGGTTATGATCACAGAACATCCTTGTATGCTTTCTTGATGCAGAGAGGACATTCTGCTATCCAAGCAGCATGTTCAGGTGGTCCTGTTTAGCTGAGGAAATGAGCTAGCATATGAAGATGACAACACTGGTAGGATAAAGTCAATGGCTTTTCTCAGTAACCTGTGCCACTTACCCAACACTGTCATGCAGCAGAACACAGGCCTCACCCCACTGGCCTTCACTATCTCTTACCAGAATAATGAGTCACCAGGTCCTCCAGGCATTGGAAGGTGAGCCTTGGTGAGATGTAGTACCAGTTGTTGGGAAGGCGGAAGATGCGATAATGCTTCACCTGCCTGTGTCTTACAGACAGCGAATAGAAACCTGCAGAGGAGACAGCAGGGATCAGGGGTAGCCATAGAGTTCCACATAAGGGTAACAGGCTGCTTCAGACCCGTCTTTTAGGTTGGCTCACTATGGAGCTTCTACATGTGACTTGGCCAGCCCAGAGGGGATCTTACCCTTTTGAGGTAAACACTGAGAGTCTGTGCATTTGGTTAGGAAGGGTACAGTGTCAGTAGCCCTTGAGTCCTTTCCAAATGCATGCTGAGATTTTTTAACAACTGTCCTTCCAGCCTGTGTATCCCCAGTATCACCACACCATGTGCTAGGAAAGGGAGCCCATTGTTCTTCACCCTCCATGCTCCCAGATTTTCTTAGAAACATGGAGCAAGTGGCAGGTGGGCTGTGTTCTAAGTCCCTGAGAAATTCGTGAAAGAATGATGTCTCCTTCAGCACCATCAGAGAAAGAGAATGCACTGGCAGATACCATCATCTCCTGTAGCCTTGGTATCCCCAAGTAGAAAGTAAGACCTGCTTGAACTCGGTCTGTGCTGTCAGTTAAGACCTGGGAGAGACTGCCCTTGAATATTGTATAGAGGCAGACATGGAGGCTCAGACGCCTGCACTCAGATGTGTCCAGAGTGGCCTCAGTCTCAGCTTCCTGGCTACCATGAGAGGCATGTGTATCTAGTTGCTCTTCAGTCCTAGTTTTGTAATCACTCATTATGTGACTTCTTGTCACATTGTCAGGAACTAGAAGTATGGAAAGCAGGTCTGATTTGGCAAGCAGATACTCATCAGAACTGTGCATAGCCAATGGGAGGGGTCTTCTACCTGGTTCCACCCTCTGCAAGACTGAAGATGGGGTGATTTGGGCATGAACTGTGATGCCTTGGGCCCTCTATCTCCTTGGTCATGTCAACCCTGTATCCTTTGAATACTCTGTATGGAGACCCTTGGAATCTAAGTAAGGCTTCTATCTCTGTATTACTCTTAGCTATGCAGGCTTTGTTGAGGAAAGTTGCTCTGGGACCTCTACAGTTACATATTACAGCCCCTGCTTCGCCAGAGTAGAGTGAAATCCCTGGTATCACGTGGCTCTGGTCCTTAATAGGTCCTGGGAAAACTCACAAATACTGTGTTGTGTGTCTTGTGAGTGAGAAACATGCTGAGAACTTGAATGTGCTTCCTCTAAATAGGCTTCAACCCTAGACAAAGAAATACAGGCAACTAAATGTACTCACTGATAAGCGGATATTAGCCCAGAAACTTGGAATATCCAAGACACATTATGGAAAACAGAAGAAAATCAAGAAGGATGATCATTTGTGGATACTTCATTCCTCCTTAGAATGAGGAACATAAC
>NC_034606.1:32218851-32222993 GCF_900095145.1 Mus pahari
GGGTCTTCCCCAACAAAGTTATCCAATACTAAGTGGTCATCCCTAAAAGCACATAAACAAGTAATGTGATGCAGTGTGAGCAGGTTGTACTTAGGTATGTAGGAATATATGTGTACACACATGTATGTAAATATAGCAACGATTACTGAAAAGGGGACCATACATTTGAAAGAGACCAAGTTACGGATGCATGTGAGGGTTTGGAGGGGGAAAACGGGAAGGAGAAATAATGTAATTATGTGATAATCTAAAAAAGAAACCTAAAAAAATATTTAAAATATCAAAATAATAATGAGAAACAAGCAGTTTAGTTACCCATATATAGTCTATAATATATTATATATAATACATATGTGTTATGTATAAGTATATATACAAAGTATATAAGATACATATATATTATATCCATAAACTCTACAACAGATTTTCTTCTGGTGGCTATTTATGAGTCATTCTTATCCATTTATATCCCATAATTTTTTTTCTATGAAGTAGTTCTTTACAGTGGGTACCCTGAGTTGGAAAAAAAGGAGTGTACTGAGCGTAAGAGGGTACTGTGAAGTGTTTGGGTCCTGTATCTTAAAAACCTGGGAGCATACAGGCAAAGTGATAAGTACTTTATCAAACCAATACCCTAACATGGTAAAGGATCCAGGCTGAAAGAGAGGCAGCCTCCTAGCAATTTAGGCCTGCCACCACCCCCAGGCTTGAAGGGTGACAAGGACTTTGTTGTTTCTCTTTTTTTTTTTTTAAGGCTGTTTCTCTTTTTAGTGACACAGGAAATCATAGTGATAAAGATCACTGTGAGTTTACAAGCTCACACCTGCTTGTCCTTATTCTCTGAGATGCCCCATTTTACCTCAACCCAGAAGTAACTGCTGTTGAGGACCTGTGCACAGGAAAAATACGAGAATAACATGTGCACACCACTTGAGTCTCACTATGACTTCATGAATAAACAAACTGAGTTCAGAGAAGAAAACAAGCAGCCCAGGAACAGAGTACAGGCCAAAGCCGTCCTAATGCCACAATCTGTATGTCAAGATGCTGCCCAGGCCTGTGATTCATGTTTGCTCTCAGTTGAGGGAACTATGGCTTGCCCTATCCTTATCTTCCTATCTCAGGGAAGGCATGACACAAGGGAGCAGACCACAAGCCAGGGTCTCTACATGCATGTGGGAGAAAAGGAATAGATCTATAGCAAGGTAGTTGAGAACAACATGGGCTATATGGCCATATGTTAATTAAAAAAAAAACAAAAAACATGGCTCACCTTTCTTTGTTTCACTCTCTCGAATCATGAAGCTACCAATCTTTGTGTCTGGCAGCTGCAGCAGTTCCTCAGCCTTGTCCCTGCCCAGTCCTTCAAACAGCCAGCTAAGAGTAAAGAGGACAGCCTTAAGTGTCCACAAGAAATCAAGACTTGCTAACTCTAAAGTAAACATGTCAGAAGCCAGTTACTAGAAAGCTGCCAAAATTACACAGATGAGGGAAGTCAACTGTTGTTTCATTCATTCATTCATTCGTTCATTCATTCATTCACTCTGACTTCTTTCCAACAAAGTGCTCTGAGTAGCCACTTGTGCCCAGTGTTGCATAAGGAGTGACTGAGAATATGTACTGTATATGGTATTTCTTGCCCTGTTTCTCGGCACTGACTAGAGCAGGACCTGATCTTATTACATCAGGTTGGTACACTGTGCGGATCTTTCCTGGACACTCTGCCAAGGCAACACTCCGTACGATGCACTGTTCTGTTCCCTTACGGTATCTATCTAGGGCATCTGGGGTGTCCTTGGTGGAGGTTTGGGAATAACACAGTGGACCTGGGGAAGGACAGAGGTGCAGTGCAGTCCTGCTCCTGAGGAAGTGGCGCTCTTTTGTGAGGCTGCTCTTCGTGTTTAAGCATAATCGTCATTGTCTGTTTGTATGTTTCTCACCGTTTTCACCTAGCAATGGGAAGCGATGACTGCTATGCTACACAGTGGCCCAACACAGCTGGGAGTACTGCGTTCACAGAACAGTGACATACATGACACTCATAGTAGGACACTCTGCCCCAAAGCAACCTGTGTCCAAACTCAGTGGCCTCTGCTTCATTTGCATGCTCACTCTGCCTGAGTCTTGCCAAGGGGAGGTGTGCTGTTAACAGGTGCGGTGTTCTAGAGAAAGGACACTGGTCCTTAACTGGCTGTTAATCCCCAGGTCTAACTCGGGCTGTGGAGAACAGTAAAACCTTGGGCTCACTCTCTGCATTATTTGTAAAGGCACATACAGGCAGAGGTTGAAGCACACAGGCTGAGCCCTCCTGGGCACCAGGATCCAGGACACCACAGGTGCAAACGTGGTTCCATTTACCTGTGGCTCCGCATCATGGTCACTTTCCTTGTTAGAACCAGGATATGCCCTACTTAAAAATTATCCACTTATTCCCAGGTACAACAAAATACACAATGTATTAGTTTTAGTGTATACAGACAGCAAGTATTTGTACGCCCAAGCCCTTCTTAAAGTCATATTCATAACTGTGAAAATAGAACAGTATCAAGACCCATGTAAGGATGTAAGTTGTCTTAGTATATTGCTAGTGTATTAAGGATACAATAGCAAATCCTTACCTAGATCTCCTAAACAGGTAAAACTTCTCCTCAGGCTCAAAGAGGAGCCTGAGGACCAGACTGATTAAGTAATTTTTCCAAGTTATCATCAGTTGAGAGGGTAAAAGTTTACATTCTGAGGGGATATGCAGTTCCTTAGACATCCTAGTGTCTCGTGTCTAGCTTTCTTTTTTCCATCTATTTGATGGGCTGATAGGGCCAGGATTGTGTTAGTCACGTGGCATCTTCCCACCTCAGCTCCTACAATTGCCCTATGCCCTCAGTATGATGGGACATGTTGGTATGGGTAACTGAGGAACGAGCGAGCCTCTGGTTTTAAACAGTGTCTAACTCCAATCTCATTGGATGTGACTTCCATAGCAACCACCTCTGTTCACCTTCCTGATTGTAGCACAAGTGATTAAGATTACCAGCAGCAAAATCAAGAGCTTGAATGTTTTCTTTCCAGTGATCCCTTGAACAGCAGCCGTTGTTTGCTTCATTTCCTCTCTGCTGTGCATGTCCTAGCTGAGGTTTTGCCCTGGTATCTTGACAGAGGAGGAGCCTGCAGCTTGGCAGGCTAAGTCATATTCCCAAGGCCCCTCCCGCCATGGCAGAAGGGAAGCCTGAGTGTTAGTTTGGTAGTGTCAAAGCCTCCCAGGAGTCCATGAATTCCTGCCTGGCTGCAGGAGCAAAGAACCTATGTGCTGGCTGCACCTCGGCCAGTGACTGCCTTTATCGAGGGAACACAGCCAATGCTTACAGAAGTGTGCTCCCTGTACTGCCCAGCACCCACCACATTTTTCTGGGACCTCCACTTTAGCAGTGTAAGTACCATTCTCCCCATCATCCTACGCTGTGATCTCTGCTGAACAACTGAGAATACACAGGGCTGAGAAACTTGCCCTTAATCTCATGGTCAGGAAGGGACAGAGGCTAGACTTGAACTCCCAAAGACTGACTTTTAGCCCCTGAATTAGGCCGCTTCCTAGAGTGGTCCTAGAGTGCTCAGGTAAGGCAGGAACACTATGTCTGAGGAAGAAGTTCCAACTTGCTCCATTTTACTGCTAGGGAATCAAGTCCCAGAAAGTGGGAAATATTACCCTAGGGATGGGGTAAAACCATCCCTTTAAGCAGTGCTTTCTTTCCACTGTACAGTGCTAGAGCTTATTTAATCACCTGAGTCATCCATACACATCATGGCTAAATGATACTGTTAAGATGTATACTCACCCATGGTACACTCTGGCCACACATATCCCTGGAATATAACTTTCCCGGCCAGTGCTGAGAGAAATGGCTTTCCACCAGCCCCCTTCACTGTCAGGACAAAGCAGAAAGGGGAATATGTATGTGTAAATGATAAAGCCAAAGATGTAGTCATCAAACTAGCTCACTGCCACTTGGGACACTCCTCTTTCATAATCTGTCAACACCTCTTAGACCTGCATTTCTCCAGTTGAAAATTTAGATTTCCTGTGCCTGTGTGTGTGTGTGAGGGAGAGAGAGAGAGAGAGAGAGAGAGAGAGAGAGAGAGAGAGAGAG
>NC_034606.1:32223028-32269069 GCF_900095145.1 Mus pahari
GAGAGAGAGAGAGAGAGAGAGAGAGAGAGAGAGAGAGAGAGAGAGAGAGAAGGAGTGCGGTATATTGCGGTTGTCTCATGTGTGCATGTGGATGCCAAAAGTGAATCTTGGGTATCATTTCTAGGGATATTGCCCACCTTGTTTTAAAATCATTAAATGTATGTATTCATCAGTGTGTGTGTGTGTGTGTGTGTGTGTGTGTGTGTGTGTGTACATTTCTGCATGTGAGTGGCGTTGGGGATGAGGCAAATGCTTACCATAATATGCATAAAGAAATAAAAGGACAACTCTTTATAGTTATTCCTCTCCTCATCTTTACATGGGTCTGGAGGATGAAACTTAGGTCACCAGGCTTGTACACCTAGCACCTTTCCGTGCTGAGCCATGTCGCTGGCCCCATCTTTGCTTTAGTGACAGTACCTCTCACTAGCTTGGAAGTTGTTAAGCAGGCTGGGCTGGCTGGCCAGAAGTAAGGCTTGGTTTTTCTTCTCAGCACTCAGATTTGAAGTGTTTGCTATCATGCCCAACTTTTGGAGGGGGTATTCTGAGGGTTAACCCCAGGTCCTTATGCTTACTCAGCAAGCATTTTACCAATAGAACTATCTTCCCAGCCACAAAATTTAGCTTTTAAAGACCACATATACCCAGAGACATCCCTCACCACAAGTTACGTGTTCATAGGGGAACCTGTTCACCTGCTGACAGTGCCACCCCTGGGGGACCAACAGTTCATTTCCTCAGTTGATATGCATGATTGAAGAGTTTCAAAAACAAAAACTTCCTGTACTGGTTTATTCCCTCAAGTATAACCAAACATCCATTTGCTTGTCTAGATCAATTAGACTCTGAATCAAAGTACACAGAGCCCTTAGCTTGTGCTGTAGGCAGTTCAAACCTACACTTAAAGACAATGGCAGGAACACAGGCACTGCTATTATCACATACAGTGCTTTTGGATTCTGCATCTCCTCCCAGCATGCCCTAGTGAATAACATCACCCTGTGTATTCAAAGGATGCCACTGGAGGCTGTAAGGTCCTGGGAGGGCAGGCCACAGCAGGGACTGAATTTCCCACCTCACAGTAGGACCAGAATCTGTGTAGAACTGGACAACTGTCTAGACCTGGAACTCTGATGGGTAGTCATGTTTAGGGGATTGTATTTGTTTTGAGAGGCTCACTCACTCAGAAATCACACGCAGTTTCTCTCCTCTCCGGAATATTGGGGGGCTGATGTCAGGAGATGGGTAGTCAGTCAGCACAGCCAGGAAGTCGCTTTCAAGTCCTAGGAAGCAAAGAGGAGGGTTTTCACTGACCAGGAGCAGGAGGCAATTGGGAATAAAGAGAGACAAAGCTGTTGGGGTCGGGGTTGCCTCTGAAAGAGTGGTTCTCACCTGTGGGCCTTGACCCCTTGGGGAGTTACATATCAGATATCCTGCATGTCAGATATTTACATTATGATTCATAACAATATCAAAATTACAGTTATGAAGAAAGTAGTTTTGTGGGCGTGGGTCCCCACAGCATGAGGAACTGTATTAAAGGGCTGCAGCTTTAGGAAGGATGAGAGTCACTGCCCTGGAACCTCCTAGCTTGTGTCTGAGAAACTCTTCTCCCAGTTGTCCAGTGTCCCAGGCCTCTTCCCCAGGAAGATAGTCTTCAGACAGGCCTTGTGGCCACAGAACTTGCTTCTACCACAACCCTACCTTGGTCCCAGTGTTCCCATCTGAAAAAAAGGGGGGGAGGGGGCCCCGAGATCTAAAAACTAGAGTCACACCATCTGGCTTTATTTCAGGGTCTGCCCTGTTTCTACAAGACTCAGCATCTTAAAAATGGGATGACAGATAAAAGAATCTTACCCCAGAAGGCTATGAAAAGACTCACTCTTAGAGGGATTTGCATGGTACTCCTACACCTTGAAGTGCTACTGACAGTTAATGAGTTAATGATGTGGCCAGTGTGTAAACTTGTGTGACTATGTCTCCCCACCCATGCACAGACAAGCAATTCCACTTCAACTAGGTGAGCCACAATAGTTGGATAGATGGAGGAAGGGAGGGAGGGAGGGAGGGAGGGAGAGAGAGAGAGAGAGAGAGAGAGAGAAGGAGAGGGACTACTTGAAAAGAAGGTATCCAACATGAAGAGTAAAAAAGTGAATCTGATCAAAACACGCCATACACATGTATAATTGTAATTTAAAAAATTCTTAGTACTATTTCTTTAGGTGCCCTCCTTAGGCCCTGTATGTCCCACATCTGTGGCACTTGGATGAAACTGTCAGGCTAATCAATTTTGAGGATTCTCCAGGGTTCCCCGGGCTCTGTGTTTAGAAATACAAAACAACAACCACACACACACACACACACACACACACACACACACACACACACACACACCTTTCTTCCTTGGAGTGGCTGAGCACTGTGTCCTACCTCTAATCAGCAGGGGTTTTAGTGGGGTTGTGACTGTGCATAAGATGTGAGTACTTTCTGTTGTAGGTATGTTAAAGTTTAAATCCCGTAGGTGGACATCTGAGACTCTACATGACCTACATTCTGTCTCCCCCTAATATGAGCTCATGTATGTATGTATGAGATTTTAATGACATTTGCACAGGGAAGTGTGCTCTTCAGTTCATGTGAGCCCAGTGAGCTACAAAAATGCAATGATAAGATGCAGATCTCCTTCCTGATGCCTAGCAACATTTGCTCCCATCCTTAGTGATTTTCCATAACCCATATGTGTTGATGCAGATTAGTATTGGAGTACGTTTGAGGGAAACAACACACTTACAAAGCAGCAAAGATAGTTACTACTGTACCGGTTGGCTGGGCATCAGAACCCTTTCTTCTGGGTTACATCTTATACTTACTCATCTAATGACTCCTCATTGAGGCCCAACCCTGAGCCCAGCAGCAGTGAGTAAGCCCACCTCTTCCTCCTTTACAGAAGGTTACATTCTACGTCCTATGAGCATCAGAGCCATTGCTTAAGCCCTGGCTTCAGAAAGTTCAGTAGAACCCTGGTACTCAGCTGTGCAGGCTGGGTCCCTAGTGAGCCTCTTTCTGTGATGTTGGGACCTGTACTGATAACTCCAGCTCTGACCTCTCACAGTCTAAAAGTCCTACAGGCCAACTTTTAAATCTTTTGTGCAGTCTGAGATGAGAGAGGAGAGAGAGAGAGAGAGAGAGAGAGAGAGAGAGAGAGAGAGACAGAGAGACAGAGAGACAGAGAGACAGAGAGACAGAGACAGAGAGAGAGAGAGAGAGAGACAGAGACAGAGAATGTGAGACTGATTGAGTAATCTGAGCAGAGCCTCCAGGAGTCAGCTAAGTGCCTATTGGTGAATGAAGCAGAAATCAGTTATCACAGTGGAATGGCACATGCAAATGTGTTGTCCATTTTGGGAAACTGAGTCATGGGCAATAAATGATGTAAACGTTTACAAGAGGAAACCAAAAGTAAATGTCCTAATGAGTCATTGGAAGGAATAGGGGTTCCCAAGAAACAGCTGGGTCAGAACAGAGAGGTTAGCTCCGTGAGCCTGCTGGCCTGAGCCTGTGGCTGAGTGATTCTAACACTGCCCTAACAAAAATTTTCAAAAAAAGGCTCTTCTCTTTGTGGCCCAGATACCACCCCACAAATTAGAAGCAGCACTCTAGTTGGATTAGGGTGGAAGAAAGAAGTTCTGAGTCCTGATAAGGGTAGAGCCAGCCTCTGGGACAGGAAACTTAAGCAATCTTGGAGGTTACCTATAAGTAAAAGTACCAGTGCAGAGTGAGGTACAGAACAACAGAGAAGGTCAGGCCATCAGTGAGCCCAAGATAAATCTTCCCTGAAAGTCTACCCAGCTGCTGGGGTACCATTCAAGAGTCTGAGTGCCAGAGGGTAGGTCGACTTTCATGCCCACCCCCACCAAGAACTTCCTATTCTGTAACCATGATGGGCAGGGGAAACTCCTGATATAGAAATACATGTTTCCTGGCCTGATGTACCCAACTATGAAACAGCTGCTTACTCCCTCAGCTCCCTCAGCTGAGAGTGACAGGTCTTTCCCAGACCTAGGAGCCTCGGCAGGTGCTGTCCCTCTGCCTGGTCACACTGGCTCTCTCCTCACTACTGCCACCCTCAGCAACTCCATCCTCTGGAAGAGACTCTGTGCTCTGCTAGCCTTTACTTGAAGTTTTCCTTTGAAGCAGTGTCTGAAAGTTGCCCTGGCACATCCATATGACTGTCAGATCATGCCCTTACCTTGCTGTAAGCCCTTAGAAAACTGAGCACGGGGGTATTCAGTGTCAGGCAGCCCTGGGCACAGCCTGGAGCTTGCCAGACACTCTAGGCATATGTGTGGAAAACAAAATGGAGTTGACTCTATGTTAGGGTCCTCTGTGCTGTCCCCAGAGAATTCCAGGCAGAGAAAAACTGATTGGTGTATCCCCATATGAAAAACTGTTAAAATGACTCCTAAAATACAATATGTATGACAAAAATAGACCCTTTAGTTAGAGCCTCTGCTCACCATGGTGTTCGTGGCTTGATGTGGTCACATTGTACACTCAAGTTTAAAACTGTGAAACATTACAAAGCCACCGTTTACAGTGTAAAAAACAAAAGGAAACAGAAATAAAGAAAACACAAAAGCCCATTGTGCATGCAGGCATTCCAGGAAAAAAAGAGGGATTCTGGGGGTTACAGATTCACAGAGGCAGAGGCAGTTACTCATGGAGTTGTTTTTAACAGCCATGTTTTCAGAGTTATGACAGTGAACTCTTACCAGGACAGCCTTGTACTTGGTTTTCTGCCTAAGGGTTTCAGGAACATTAAATATGTTCATTCTCCTTATCACCAGAGACAGAACACCGAAGGACAAACCAATAGAAGACACAGAGCCTGGCTTAAACCTCCAGGAACATCAGTGTGGCCATTGTGAGCAAATTTGGCTTCAGGGTCCCCACTGTCTTCCTTGAACTCTGATCTCTACAGGGAAATAAATGTCTGAGGTGGGATTACAGGTTTTCTTCTCAGAGACAACTTCAAGCCTTCTCAGAGCCATGGGTTTATAGAAAATTGCATGTCTGGTTTTTTATTTATTTAAAAAGGAACTATACTTTCTGACAAACTGTGTGGCAGACATTTTGACAGCCGTTTAAGGTACCTGTTTAGGCAGACTTATACATGTAGCATGTAATGTGGAAGCAAAATGAGAGGATGGTACAAACCCATTAGGACTTTACCTCGTAGACAAAGTAGAATTTCATTCCTTTTTCAGAAATCTAAACATTTAGATACTGCCAGTCAATGAACGAGGCAGGAAAGGGGCTAAGGAAGGAGGGGCATGGTCAGTAATGAGATTCACAGAATGCATCTGTGCTGGTCACAAGGAACTCAGGGCATTTGAAATCAGCTGGGCTGACCCACACACCACCACTTTAGAGATCTGTGATTTGAAGCAAGGCTTCTTTTAACTAACTAGAGCTTGGCTCATCCCATATTAAAACAGGACATATCAAAATCTGCCTTGTGGTGGATTATGTGGCCTTCATGACTCGAGGGATCATTCCCACAGAGGATAAGCACACTCTTTCACAATCAAGACCAGCTCCAGCTGGACCATCTCAGTGTTACCCACACAAAAGAGAGGCAGTGTGAGGCGTTCTTACTACCTTTGGCCCATCTAAATACAAACTCCACTTGGTAAGAGGAGAAATGGAAAATCCAAATATTTGCTGATACCTGGGGAATGAGTAGGGGTGGAGAACTGAATATACAAATGTATCATGTAGGGACAGGAACCCAGACAGAGCTGGGCCACATGTAACCTAGCTCAAAGAGCAGGCTTTTGTGGCCTGTTTATTCTTCAGCATGCCACAACCAATTCATTTCTAAAGCTAGCACCTGCTCAGTAGCCCAATTGGTGGCTGTAGCAGAAACTGTACCCACCCCTTCTTTCTCATATTCCCCCCAGCCCTGTAGTTCACCCATTATTTGGGGGATAGAATAAGCAAAGCTGGAGAGTTGATGGCATGTCCACAGAACAGCATGAGACTACAGGCCTATGGTCACTTCATTTAGCTCTTTCTGCACCTGTGTCTAGGCTCTCCTCAATCAACAGTCCATCCCCCACAGATAAAGACCAGATAGATCCAAGTGAGCATTCAGAGCTCATGCAGGCAACACCTGTGGCTAGTGGGTGCAGGGCTAAATGGCTGCATTATTTCAACTTCTGCTTTCATCCTGTTTTGACTCATATCCAAACACATTGCCTTCTGAAAGGTCACCATTAGGCCTGGCTTTCAGTAAGTTTGTCAGTAAGCAAAGCAGCATGCATGAGCATAGCCAACCAGATGGAGCTGCAGCAGACTGGCTTGGAGGAAGGCCTACCAAGTTCTGCTGATGCATGCAAGCCAGGTCTGTGGGTCCTATCATCTACAGGTATGGATTTTGATAGGATTTGTATTTTATAATCTTTAAGGATAAAGTGAATCAAGTCAAATCTCCTTCCACTTAAAGCCACCCCACGCTCCAGGAATGGGTTAGTGATATAGAAATGAGGACCTAAGCCAAGATCTGACTGGTACTTCATTTATGAGTTCTTGCAGTGGCCCAAGAGTTTTTGTGTCATTGAATCTGTTAACTCCTGGCATATCCTCTCTCTGAGCACAATCTACCCTGGGATAGTTTTTGTTTTTTTAAAAGACGGTAGGACTCTGAACACTACACTCAGTTAATCTGCTTGTTTCTCCTCACACATCCCTGATGAGCTGGAGGGCATTAGGCATGGCCTATGACATGGCCTCAGTTTCTTCCACTGCAAATTGAAGAGTGTGATAGTGATAATGTGGTTGGACTATTATAAAAATCAGGAGCTGCTTTGAAGGAATTTTCACGTGAGATACTATTCTTATGTGATATGCATATGTATATCCAATGGTTCACATCATCTGCATAAAGCTCTTAGTGCCATGTGTGGCATGCTTCAGGCACCAAGTCACACTACAATGATTACTGTCATAAAAATGTGAACCGAGGAGACACCATGATGACCTGGCCAGTCAGCTCGTGATTGTGTTAGATATGAAAGCGGAACTAGCACTGGCCTGGGATCTGCTAGCTTTAGGGGCTTAAGACCTCCCAGGGCCTGGTTGGAAATACAGCTTGTTGATATCCACCTTCCACCTGCCAGCACAGTTCTGCTGGGTCTTCAGATTTACTTGTTTCCGTCCTCTCCTTACCTTGTGTAGCGCTGTTTTTCAAGGGCATCGACCCTGTAAGTGCGTGTTGACTGGGTGTGATTTGTATGCAGGCACAGTGGGATGGGTTCTGAGCACAGCTGGTTTGCATGGTCAGTTCTGACATGAGGTGTCACTGTAAGTCACAGTAATGCCGAGGGAAGAAACCAATCAACAGGAGTGGGGGAGGGGACTATTACAGCACAGTAACTAGGTTGTCTTTATTGGGTGGAAATGTGTTTCCCCAACATCCTGGGAGGCCCCCGGTTTTAATTAATTCTGTGCTGTATGCATGTGGCCCTCCCTGAGGAGGTGTCTGAAGTTTGTGTGGACTGGGAAATTCACTACTTGCAATTCTGTGAGAAAGTTCCCGGGGTTGCCAGTTCCACTGCATTCACACTTGAGGGAAGCTCACATTTGAGGGGTGGCTATGTAGATACAATCTACTGAGGTAACAGACCTCAAGTGGATCTCAAAGTGTTCCCACCCTACACCCAGGTCACTGCTCTTTGCTCTTACTATGGTGGCAAAAAATGAAGGTTAAGTCCCTTAGGAAAGCCATAGAAGACTGGGGTACTTCCACAAGGTCACATGGTTTCTAAAGGATACGACATGGGGGTCTTTTTCCTCTGAAATATACACTATTCCCAACAAATTGACTACCTCTTTATGACATTAGTTCCTAGGAATCACACTGATGATGAACATAAATGCCCAGGCATTCACTGTTCTGGCATGCTGAAGGAGGAGCTCCTAAAGGCCAAGAGATTTCTTTTGTCTTGAGATGTATAGGGCAGAACCTCCTGCCCTGAGGTTTTTGTCACCTAGGCCATCAGAGGAAGCCTCAGCAATTGAGGCAATGCTTGCTGGGAGTCAATTAGAAGAGCAGTAACCTGGCATGTCGCCCTCACTCTAATAGGTATGTGAAGAAAGATGAAGTAGGATCAGGCCTGACAACAGAGGAAGCTTTCAGGGTGGGGCAGTTGTGCGACTATCTGGAGTATACCCTGGTGCAGGCCTGAGGAATTTTTCTAAACCAGCAGTCAGAGGGGAGACCCCTCAACCTTCTTTTCAGATGCAACCTCTTGCCCACATAATGGAAAAAGAAAAAAAAATTTACTTTATGTCAATTAGCATTTTAAAAGTAAAAGCAAATGGGCAAGTCTTTGGAGGTTTGTTTTCATTAGACTTGCTCAAGCATAAAGGCCCCTCTGCCCAGGACTGTATTCCTAAAATTCAGAGAGGAGAGATGGGAAAGAAGGGAGGGAGGGAGAGGTGGAGGGAGAAAGGAGGAGAGAGAAAGGAATGAAGGAAGGAAGGAAGGAAAGCTGGAAGCCTATGTTTTTCATGTAGGAAAACTACAGTGTACACAGATAGACAAACCTGAAGTCATGAGCTGAGGAGCGCTGACTGCCCTCTGCCTCCTCTCAGAGGCCTTGCTCTCAGTTTATGAGCTCTTTCAAGAACATATGCACACAGGACTTGAGAATTTAAGCTTAACAGTAGCTCAAAACCTGTATGCACTCTGTCAAAGGAGCCTATCAGTCTCAGAGTTCCCTCTAAAAATGACAACACTTTCACACGGCCAAGTATCTAACCCGTCCAAACGTTCATTATTAACTATCTGAAGCACAAAGTGAGGGACAGATACAATGCCACACAGGTACCCACTGCCCAGTTTTAACAAGAGCTACCATCCACAGTGGCACAGACTTCTCTGTGGGCTATTGCAGGACTGAGTTAAATATCTCTCTAGAGAAATCAGACTTACCCTCACTGCTGGATAATGGCCTCTCCGAAGGTGGAGATGTGGATTTCATGCTGTTCCCCATCTCTTTCTCTCCTTGAGCCGTGGAAGGTACTCGAAGCCTGTAGTACGAGAGACACACGTACAGAGTGAAGTGCACCCA
This sequence comes from Mus pahari, assembly GCF_900095145.1. NCBI lineage: Eukaryota > Metazoa > Chordata > Mammalia > Rodentia > Muridae > Mus > Mus pahari. The sequence continues at coordinate 32,232,166 of NC_034606.1, forward strand.
GAGCTCCCTGAGTGGAGAGTGACCTAGTTCAGAGCGCATGGTGCATCATTTCTCAGGCAGCCTGCTTCTTAAAAGGGGGCTGTTTTTTATGTTAAGATGCAGTTCATGAGTGTTGGTGACAGAGGCACAGCGCAAATTCTTTTATCAAGGGGATGACAGACAAAAACCACAGAGAAGGAAGTTGCTAGCAAATGCTGTTGGTGGCAAAAGTTTCCATTCCTCCACACCATTGCTGAGAAGAGAAGGGGGTGCTGGAGAAGTTGAGTAGTATCTTAGGTGGCCCAAAGAAGCTGTGCTCACAGCCTCTAATCAACAGCTCTCATGGCCCAGGAATTCAGGACACACCAGGAACTATGCTTTCCAGGCTGCCAAACACATGCACCTCTACTCTAGCCCTGATGATTGCAAACCCCTGCATCCTTAAGAAAACAAAGCCAAAATAGGAAATGGCTGGTCCCATGACACGTACAGGTAAAGGAGAGGCTATCTCACTTGCCTCATGGTGGGCTGCCTCTCCAAGAGCCAAACACAGACTACTGTGCTGTAGCTCTCCCTCATGAACTGATATCCCCTGACAGGCTGTTGCTCTCTTCTTGCCTGCTAAGGGGAGGGGATTGAACAGCTTTGGGGTAGTTGCCACAAAGATGAGTTAAAGCAGGTAAAACACAGTGTATAGCCTGGCTGGACATTATCATGTTGACAAACATTCAAATCCAGGGACTTTGGACTAGTGTTTTGTAAAGAAAAGAAATTCTTACAGACACTATGTCTTCCAGGATGATGGAAGCACAGAGAACATGGCCATAAATATGAACAGAGGTTTTCCCATTCCCAGGAACAAGTTGAAGAAACTGACCAATCTCTAGGCTGACCAGAAACACATACTCCAAACAGAAACATTCTACCTGTTCTGAGTGTACAAGATCACATGAGTTTGAGACTCTGGCTTCAGATCACATTTCTATACTCTGTGTGTGAAGCCAGTCTGTAATCATGGGGCAAGCTCCTCAAATGCCCCTCATATGCTGAAAATATCATAAGTCAAAATTGTATTTTATACCAAACCTAGACCATAAAAGTTCAGCAACACAGCACCCTGTACAGTATGAGGTATTTCTCCTTGTGACCAGGTAGATTATGGGAACCTTAGCTCTATTCTGGTATACATCATTAAAAGAGATGACTGAACCACAGATATGAGCCTGGGGAAAATCAGAATTCAAAATTCAGAGGTCAACCTCTACTGAGTACGTACGGCTTTTGTGCCACTGTTAAGATTAGTATTTCCTACGTGCACACATTCTGAAAAGAACCATGCTCTGAATGCAAGGAGGTAGAGGGGGTCTGCTCTACATCCTAATTTTCAAGAAGGGGAAACAGGAGTTGGAATTCCTCATCTATTAGGAAGAAAGGAGAATGATGGCATCCAATGGCAAGAAGTCAGCCTCGAGACCATATATACCCCCCCAAATGGTCCCAACAGTTTGTATTTATATATATTTGTACATTTACATATATGATTATTCACTTCTATTTTACTTGCTAATTGAAATAAGGGATATATGTGATTTTGTTGCACCTATATTTCTCCTACTTGGAAAAGAATGTATATGCCACATAACAAAGTGAAAACAGTGAAATTTCCAAGATTTTACAATGTCATAAAGTTTCCTTCTCTTTGGGAAAAAAAAAGAGTTCTCAATGTTTACATGGATAGTGAGTGTATGACTGTACTCAAAAAAAAAAAACCAAGTTTTTAAATACAGAATAGCTAATGATGTAACCTCTCCCCTGCCAGCACAGGGCACACCAAACCCACACCTGACCCTGAGCCAAGGGCTTGAGAAAAGCAGGACATACTGACCAGAGTCGGTACATGCACCTGGAATTCAAACTTTTCCCATTTTCCTCTCATTTCTGCTCAAGTGTTTGCAAGTTGTTTAAGGAACTATTTTACTAAAATTCAGAGAGAGAGGGAAACAGGGAAGAAGGGAGGAAGAGAGAGATGGAGGGAGAAAGGAGAAGAGGAGGGAGGGATGAAGGAAAGGAGGAAGGAAGGAGAGTTGGAAGCGTGCATTTTTCACATAGGAAAACTACAGTGCAGACAGAGACAAACCCACAATCATGAGCTGAGGAGCACAAGGTAAACCGCCTGACCCCAGGCCTAGGGCTTAGCTCTTACCTCACTTCCCCGATTCGGATGTGTTATCCTCTCCTGCCTTCTGACAAAAGGGCTGAAGATCCCCCTTGAACCACCACCAGCTTCGTGTCACCTCCACAGCCCCATAGCATTGCACCACTTCACAGAGCCTCCAGGAAGGAGTTAAGTCACCACTTGCAAGCTTTTATTTGAGAAGACTGACAAGACCCAGAAGCAGGAAAGCTGGGGCCTCCCTGAGGAAATAACCGAACAATTTGATTTAATCCGTGACAGTTTTCTATAGTGGCTAGAGGTGGAGAGAGGTACAAGAGACTAATTGCTTCTAGGAACAATAAGAAAAGGGCAGAACAGAGCTGAGTTAATTAACACTGGCTCTGCCCATCTCTGCTTTCCTTCCCCACTTTCTCTGTGGAATGCTTCGTCCTCCAGGTCCAGATGGAAGGACTGCAGTGGCTAGTCACCTCCCTCTAGTCTTGACATGAAAGCTATTTTCTGTGTGCCCTTTAGCCTCAGTTTCCACTTCTGAAAACTGAGATGAATAGGAGAGTAACTATCTCCAGAGAGAGAGCCTTGTCACCCACTTCATTCTAGCAAATGTGGCTCTTGGAAGATTATTAATAAGAGAAAAGAGCCATCATCATTTTTACGAAATCCCACTGGAAGGAGTACAAATTCTGTCCTTATATTCTTTGGAAGGGAGCGAAGGTAGGTGGCACATGCCAAGCTACCTTCTCAGCAGCATCTCTGAGAGAAAACACTTCCTTTTTTCTCCTAAAAGGGGTGGTCAGGGGCTGACCCAACTTCCTTGGGTTCCCATGTAGAAACTTTCTTGACTTCAGACAGCATGCTTTCTGCTGTGTCCATGCTATCCTCTAGATGGCATTGGACAGTGCGTGTCTACCCACTGTTTGAGTGGTTTAGAGGGGAAATATCCCAGGCCTTTGGTGAAGCTGCCATAGGGGAAGGATCTATGTATCTAGCAGTCCTCTGCAGGTCTTTTGCCTGCTCAGCTTCAGCCCCTTCTACTGTGGTTCTCCATCAGTGCAAGGGATCTGACAGCTCTCAAGCCTTCAACTCTGATGGTTTACCACAATAGAACTATGTGTTTCCTACATGGCACACTTACCACCCATGTCTGTCTGTGGATAGAGAGGTCATCTGTGTCCTTTTCAGAACATCAAAGAGAAAGAACATCAAGAACTTTAACCAGGAGCAAGGTGAGATTACACCCTGGAAGTCACACAAGGAGGAGCCTTGGACACAGCAGGCATAAATGTAAAACTAAGAACCCGACCTGCCCTGTGGAGTAAGCTATCCCTTCTACAACATGACAGCTATAAATTCACTCCTGTGGCCATCTGCTAAGGTTTGGGAGCCAGAGGCCACTAGTCAGGAGCCTCAGTGTCCACTCAATATGTCACCTCTAACCACGACAATGACACATGAAACAGCCACCAAGCAGATTAGTTTTGCTCTGTTCTGCACAGGGCTAAGTACTGCAATATCTATGCCTGACTGCTCACATCGTCTATGCTTGCCACATTCTCTGAGGCTTCAAGACTAGACAGAGGTAATGCAGAAGCCAAAGCAGGTCTACTGGCTCCAAAGCCCATACTCTTTCTACCTCTGGGGACTGGCCTAGCCTCCTAGTCTTCTCAGTCTGGGAAAACAACAGCAAAGGAATTCCTCAGTCATGCAGCCAAATCATAAACATTGAGGGAACCATTTATTCATACAAGGGACACAAAGTCCAAGGGGTCTGTTGGATATAGCACCACCATGATGAGAATCCTAGGCCTGGAAATCCACTGTGTGGAGGAGAAAGGACAGAAGACAGATCAGTGAAGGCTTAATGCTACCTCAGGTTAGGGAGGAGATATGAAAATAATTCCAGACTTGCCAGCACTCAGAACTGCAGCACCATAGGTCAGAACAGAACAGAAAATGGTAGCCATCCTAATGGTATATGTGGTCTTGCAACATAGCCCAAACTGGCTTAGAACATTTGATCCTTTGTCTGAGCCTCTGGAGTACTGGGATTATGGGCATTTATCATAGTGATCAACTTCATTAAAATGAAACTAGACTGTGCATACACTGAGTATAGCAACATGGCATGTGAAACTCTCTCAGGAGTCTCCAAGAGCTCTCTCTGGGTGCTAGTGATATCACAGGCAGATGCATAAGTTTCTGTTATACACATCTGTGGAGTCTTCACACTTGCCTTATGTGCATGAATTTGTTTTGTGCTTCAAAGTTGGTCCAGACTCAGAGAGCCCCACAGGAGGGTCTGTAGAGCAGGGTACCACTAGTTTAGGTCCCCACTTGCTGGCTATTTGTCCTCAGGCCACTTCTTCCTCCTCTTCTGGGCCTCCACATTCTATTCTTTTCTCCCAATTTAAAATACAAAAGTATGTTCCACAACGTTGTTTGGGAAATAAATGGCTATGCATAGGTAAAGGAGGAACTGATTGATAATTGGTAGCCAAAAATGTGCCAATGGCAGGTCTTTTGGTGTGCCAGAGTCATTAATTCACTGTGCTAGCTGGGCAAATCACTTGCCCTTTCTGGGCCACATTGCCTCATCTGTCCCACCTCCACCCCCAAGGCATGACTGCTCTGTCTGACACTTGTTCAGTGATTCCTGGTGGTCTGACAATTTGCCTCAGGGAAAATAAGAGTTGTCACTGGGGCCTAGTGCCAGGCTCCTCTGAGAACCTGGCAGCCTTTTCTGGGGCACCCCACCACATCCTGGCCTCAATTGTCAGGTATCTATCCCCAAATGAGTATAGCAAGACTACCAGGGCAGCCCGCCTTGTGACCCCTCATTCCTTGTCCACTTCTCAGTCCTGCTGTCCATTTGTTTCCTGCACACAGAAAAAGGGCTGGGCCAATGCATTTGTCTACTAGGGAACCAAGTAAGGTTAAAACCTACACAGCCGTGGTGGTACCTTGGGATCTAGCCATTGTGTGCCTAACTCACAGCCAGAGTATAAAATATCTGCTGGGAGAATGACTTGGGGTCCTTCCGGACATGTCAACCCATATCTCATGGGCTGCAGGAGGCCACTGACAGCTATGAAAGTAGTTAAAACTTACTTAAAGTATAACCCTTTATTCTTGATTGTAGTATGGTTTTTGAGCATGATAATGGGCATTGCTTTACACATTGCTTTACAATGTGTGAAGTATTGAACATGCTTAGTCCAATATGGTTCAAACCTATTGTTTTGAACATGTTATGTTGAAGGAAGTTTTCCCAGGAGTTTAGTTTCCAAAGAAGATCAAGGCAAGTTGCTTTTGACTTCCCCATCTTATGAATTGTAGGTCCAATTATAGAAGGAGCCTAAGAGAGATTCAGGGAGATGCTAACATGTGCACAGAAATCTGGACCCCAACAGTAGCAAGGCTGTGATTTCTTCACTACATCACATTTCCCAGCAAAAGTTCTGTTTGCTTTTCATTCATACATGTGACTCACCAACATTACTCACAAACTTACCATCAAGATAGAAATCTGAGTTCTGCTCAGAGTAATATGCACAGATGATGGCCCCTTCCTTGTGAGTCAGCCTGGTTAGGATCTCAGGTCAAGTAGGACTCAAACAGACGCTGTCCCAAAAGAGTCCACAGTTAAGGGACTGCTATGGGTGCTGCCTCACACTGGACACTGACTCTAAGCTGTTGGCTGAGTGTTGGGTCTTGACTGTCCCATTGCTGACTGATTTCTGCATTGTTTCTTCCTCTCTCAGCCCCAGAACATATGCCTCAAGGAGATCATAAGCTGATAAAGCAAAAGCTATGGGTGCCAGCCAGCCAGAGCCACTTGCAGTGGCCTGGCCATCTTTGGCAATTAGTGCTGAAAAATTCTCTAGTTTGAAATGTTTGACAACTTCTGTGATATAAAATGTCATGCAATGATATCCTTGGATGTGTAAACTTAGTGAACCTCCCAGCAGTCCCAGCTAGCTCTGGGCAGCTGAAACCAACAGCCTAAAAAAATACAAAAATTCATTAGCATTTATTTCTTATACAGTGTGATTGGTTCATACTGCATCCATTGAAGTATATCACGTGCTTTGATCATATTTACTTCTGTTACCTTCTCATGCTCCTTTCCAATGGCTTTAGACCGTTTCCTTTCCTTTCTCCAATTACTATGCCCTCTACATCTCTACATTTATGGCATGAAAATATATATGGGTGTGTATATATATATATATATATATATATATATATATATATATATATATTATATATCCATGTGTGGGTATACATGCATATGTGTGTGACAGGGAGAGGGAGACACACATATACACACACATACAGAGAGGGGGGGGGATAGATCTAGGTTCCACATAAGGGAAAAATCATAATACTTGTATTTTTTAGTCAGTCTTATTTTGCTAATATACTGATCTCAAGTTATATTTTTCAAAAATAGCATAATTTCATTCAGCATTTATTCAAAGCTGAATAAAACTATAGGCTGCGTGAATGGATGGATGTACATGACATGTTCTTCACTGTTCTCTTGATGAACACCTAGGCTCATTCCTTGTCTTGACTATTGTGTATACTCCTGCAGTAAACATGTATATGCAGATATCCATGCTGTTTGCTGACTTGGAGTCCTTGGGTCCACACTCAGGTATGGTGTAGTTCTACTTGTATTTATTTATTTAATTATTGGAGGATGCTCCATATTGATTTGCATATCAGCTGGACAGTTTTACATTCCCACCAATGAATCAACAAATCTACCTCCAATCAGTCTATATGGAAGCCCTCCTGCCTCTAGATGCACTCCTTAGTTTTCAAAGGAAAGGAGACACTGAGCTCAATGAGCAGCCACTGTATGGAAGGCCTCCATTGTGCTTAAAATACTCTGATTTATTCAATGCCCATGGATTTCACCTGACAAATGAGGAACCTAAGTCAGGGGAGGAACCAACTTTCAGGGCATACTTCTTCTCACTCTTGACTCTAACTCTGTCAGTCATGTTGATCCCAGAAAAAGAGTCTGGCAGTGCTCTGTAAGCTTGGTTTGCTTGAGATACCCTGCAGAAGGTACAGAGGTCTGCAGGGTCTAACCACTGGAAGCCAGCTCACAGTGCCTAACCAGAGATCTGCTTCTTGGACTCAGAGTATTGTAGACTCTGTTGTGAAATCATTTAATGGGTGACTGCAATCCTGTCATAAAGATGAGTTAGACCATTTTCCCCTAAATTTTACTTTCCACACATTACATCTTTAGCACCCACAGTGGGCCAGCTAGAGTGGGTGATGAGCAAGCCACTGTCCCTCCTTGAGAGGCCATCTTCTGCTTCATAAAAGGAGGCAGGGGGACACCCTGTGCTTATCACAGGCTGAGGTGGAGGCTGCTGAGATTCAGAGGCCTGACCCACAGCAGGAGTGCTAATGGGCAAGAATGAACATACGCTTGGGGCTTTTGATATCTCTTTATTCAAAATACCATCTCCCTTGACCTCCACAAATCCATGTGATGTTTTACTCAGACCTTTGGTATTTTTTTCAGGAAACTGAGACCAGAGAAAATGCTTAACTTATCTTGTACTAATGGGTTGCTCAGAAATTGGAGCAGGTGGTGAACCCAGACCTCTGCCTCCAGAGCTGGCTGCCACCTCTGATACCCTTGAGCATTAGGAAATGGAGGAGTGTGGCATGAAGCAGTACCATCCCAGGGCAATAGATACAAGGATAGATACAAGTTCTCAACTAAAAAGAAAAGTATGATCCTTCATGTGTCTGGTGCCTAATACATGCACAATAATTAGGTATGATGAATGAAGATGTAAATTCTGCTAGAAATGTAAAATTCTTGGTCTGGGGTGAGAGATATCTGCTTTTAGGGTAGGGGAGCCCCAGCCAGAATACAATTTCCACTTTCCTTTGAGATTCTCTGAGATTCCACCACTTCATCTGCCCAGCACATATATCAAGCCCTCTAACATGGCTCTAGGCTGTCTGTTGCTTAGAGAATTGAGACTCCCCAAGGCTAACAACAGACGTAGGACACTTTGCCCTTGAAGCCCCATATATAACTGTAGCTGTAGTTACTGTAGTCAGAAATGCTACAGTGGCTCTGGGATGGGAGGAAGTGGTTGGGACATGATGTACTTAATTCCTTTTCAGAAGTTTGGGGTGAGAGAGGAAGGAAGTCAGCCACATGGTATGACTGTAGTATGTGTGTACTGAGGGAACAGATGTATATAAAGATGGAAGGATGGGTGGGTTGGATGGATGGATGATAGGGTAGGTGGGTTGACATATGAGTAGGTGAATGAATGGATGGGTAGAGGGATGGATGGAAGGGAGGGAGGAAGAAAGGAAGGAAGGGAGGGAGGGATGGAGGAAAGAAAGAAAGAAAGAAAGAAAGAAAGAAAGAAAGAAAGAAAGAAAGAAAGAAAGAAAGAAAGAGAAAGAGAGAGAAAGGAAGAAAGGAAGAAAGGAAGAAAGGAAGAAAGAAAGAAAGAAAGAAAGAAAGAAAGAAAGAAAGAAAGAAAGAAAGAAAGAAAGAAAGAAAGAAAGAAAGNAGGAAGAAAGGAAGAAAGAAAGAAAGAAAGAAAGAAAGAAAGAAAGAAAGAAAGAAAGATAGAAAGAAAGAAAGAAAGAAAGAAAGGAAGAAAGGAAGGAAGGAAGGAAGAAAGAAAGAAAGAAAGAAAGAAAGAAAGAAAGAAAGAAAGAAAGAAAGAAAGAAAGAAAGAAATATGGGTGGATGGATAGATGGATGGGTGGATGGGTGGAAGGAAAGATGAGTTGGTCAGTGGGTGGGTTGGTAGATGATGGGTAGATGGACAGACAGAGGTACTCATATGCCCACCCCATCAGGTGACTAACAGATGGTTTGGTCTTATTTGCTGAAGACTCTTAATGAGACTTTCCAATCCAAGTTCATGGGAGGACTGCAGTAAGTAACTTTCTATTTAACAGGAAACAAAACATTACCACTCAGCCATCTCTATGAGTGCAAAAGATAGATAAAGGTGGTCTGAAATAAGTAACCTATGGATTTAAGGACATTCAGTCATCCTTTCCGCAGCCCAGAGAGACTGAGAGGTTTCTCTCTGTTAGGAACAAGTTGAGATAGACACCCATTGTTGAGGCTTCCTTCTGACCACTGGAGCAACAGCAGAAATTTGTCTTCAGAAAAAAAGAGGGAGCCCCATGTCTTGACTTTGTAGTTTGACATCACCATATTTAACACTGCTAGAAATTTTCTGCTGCGAATGTGTGTATAATTAGGCAGGATTTGCCTGGATAGGAATGGTATTAAAACAGCCACTTAGGTACATGTTGCATATAATGTGCACTTCTTAAAGATATCGCAGAAATTAAGCTTCTTCTGATAAAGGAAAAAATAAGCAGACTTTCAGAGAGGCAAAGGGATTTTCCCAGAGTCATATAGTCCTTTGGTGGCAAACCTGAAATTCCTTCCTAGGTACTCCAATCCTAGATCTGTTTAAAAAGGGGCTATCCAAGTAGATTTCAGTGTCTGTCCCACAAATTATCACTACACTTCTAGAGTATGCTAAGTATCATGAATAGCATCCAGTACTGGAAAATATATTCAAACAGAGGTTGCCAGAACTCCCGTTCCTCCCACTGCCACACAGCTCAGTTGAATAGTCTTGCAACTCAGCATCTTCTAGCAACTCTTAAAAGGCAACAAGACCTTTGTCCATAGTCCTTTGTGCTCACCAAGACTCTTTCTTCCCCCGTGAAGGCCCTTAGAGCTCCTAGCTGCTCATATCTCCCAACCAGCTAGATGACTCAAGTAAGTCAGTTAAACTTTCTGAGCCTCCCTTTTTACTAGTCAAAAGCAAAGAACAACTGTAGACTTACAGGGATGTTCTAAAGATTGACTGAAAGTAACTTAGTAGTATATTTAACACAGTCACTCTGCACAGTAGGTATCTGTTCAAATCCAATTCAGAGTCCCCAGGTGGGCCACTCTGAAGGTTCAGCCTAGATTGTTCCGATACCAGTTTCTCTCAATATGCAGCATGAACCATGGAACATTTCTTATGAAAATTTGAATTTCCAACATTTCTTTCATTTTTAACATTTCATGGTTTCAGAATTTATATGCATTGCATGTTGGTCTTCTCTTTAGCCTTCCCTCTCCCAGCAGCCTACTTCAGGCTTAGATAAATTGTCAATTAACTGTATCCCTTGTCCAGGAAGATTCTAGCTACCAGCCTCTGCATGGTCCTGCTATTGTCACCCAAAGCCCTCTGTGCCTTTAGACATATGGCTGGCTGACAGCCCTCACTGGGCACCTACTGTGTTTCTGGGCCTACGCTGGGCATGTGCATATGCTACCTCAGTTCATCTAACCAGCCTCTGTGTGATCTAAGTAGCACTACTTCTATTCCATAGATGAGAACACAGAGCTCTACAGTGGTTTAAATTACTTGCTCAAGATGACATAGCTGTCACATCCTAGCTGTTTCTTGAGTCAGACTGCCCCTAGCAGGAAAACAGGCTGCCACCCACCTAGCACAGCACCTTGTCCTTTATATGCAGCTCCTCAGCATCCTCTGAGCATTCACTGTGCTGAGGCAGTTCTTCACCAGGACTTTTCCCTGCTCAATTTCAGGGGTCCTTCTCTAGCTCCCCAAAGCCCAGTCCTAACAGCTGTACCTCCAGAGGGCTCCTAAAGTTGTTCCTGTCCCTGTCCCAGCCACAGTTCTCTAAATACCTTCAGACGCAGACCATGGCCTCTCCTGGGAGTTGGCAGTAGAGAGTCAATGGGTACAGGGTCACCAGCACTCCATCAGCTGCTGCTGCTCCAGGCTGAGTGGGTCACACAGGCTCCGGAGGGAACGCAGGCAAAGCCCATGTTATCAAGCAGGCTGCAGAGTTGTAGTTGCTAAAGGGCCTCACACTTCCTCTGCTGAAACAAGGAAGGCAAAGGCAAGGGGCTGGTAGGAGGGCAGGTTCCTGTTTTCTCTAACCGCGCAATGCAGACTTCTCTCTACAAGGACGATGGGGAAGAGAAGGGACATATTAATTCCTTTACAAAACACTTGAGAATATAACCAGCTTGGTAGTAAATGGCCAGAGCTTATAGAAACACACTTTTTCTCTCTTTTTCTAATTAAAAGGCAGATGAAGCTGACAATTTGCCCATTTGTGTCCCCAGAGCTTACTGGTCCCAAGGAGGCTGAGGATTGCTTACTGCAGCTTTTCTTTGCCAGAGTTCCTTGATTTTTGCAGCTCTCTTGTGTCACTACAGAAGCGACCCAGAGGAGTCCCTGGAGCTGTGCTCTGCTATAGGCCAGGGACCAAAGCCAGGGGATGGCTACTCCTATGCAGAACAGAGTTTCCCAGCAGAGTGCCGGAGCACAAAACCTGCCTCCACTTAGGTACTGTTAGAAGAAAGCTTACCAGGCAAAAGGGAGTGATGGCAGGCTAGAGCAAGGCATGATCCTTGATGGGGCCCCAATTTAAGGAGAAAGAACTAGAAGCAACCAGGTTGCCCTGAAGTCATTATTCTAATCTGTCAAATGGATAAAACACCCAGGCCCACACTGGACACAGATGATTGTCACAAGGAGATCCGTGTCCTACAACACAATGATGATAGACAGCCATGTGGAAGAAGGCTGTAGTTCCCAGGGAACATTTGTGCTGACATTTATGTAGAAGTGTATCATTCTAAAACAGTTCACTAAAACAAATATACTCAAGAGGAAGGGGGGGGAGGATGGGGTTAGGCAACTTCCAGGAGGACTCAGACGACTGGATGTGCACACATTGCTCTCTTTCAAGTTTTCCCTTGGTTTGAAATTAGAATATTAAGTGTCTTCATCTAAGATACTGTTATATATGCAGTAAATATCATTTCATAATGTGCGTGTCTATAGCAGGGAAAGCTATGAGCATGCTGCTGGGTGAGAGAGACGCCTATTTCTAATGAGAAAAATGGCAGGCAGTTGTGCCTACAAACTGCTCTCTGCCCTTTCCATTTTTCAAAGTTAGTCCTCACAGAGCCAGGACAGGGTCTGGGGCCTATGTCTCAAGGACCCCACCCAATGAGTCCAATGCAGAAACTCAAAACAGTCATTTAGAAACCTTGCTGGGTGTCCTTTGCAAATATGAATTACAAACAGTGGGGCAGCATCTAAATTTAGTACTTGCTCTGTAGTAGATAGATTCAGCTGGCTTGTAAAAAGCCAGCTCTGTGCAAAGCATGCTGGGAAGGTACAGGCAGATGGTGTAAGAACTTTGTAGAAGTGGCCTCAGTGAGGAAGAGCATGCAAGTGGAATCAGCTGAAGTGGGGCTTTCCCCCACATGCACCGAGGAGTGACAGAGCTCCAGAGGAAGGAACATTCAGAGAGACAGGAGTGGGGGGACAACTTTTTTAGCACCTTTCGCGGAACTCCTCCTGCTTGAATGAATTCATTTTTGTCACTGGCATTCCTTCCCTTAACATGGCTGCCCATCCAGTCACTGAGATTCAGCCAGGATGTTAAGCCAGAGAGAGTCCTGCCCTGCCTGAGCCTTGCTTACCAGAGCCATTGGGTGGACTTAGAGGGCAGCCCACATTTGTGGTGCTGCTCTAAAGGAGACACAGTGAGCTCTGGGGTAGAGGTCCACTGGCAGTGGTGGTTGGGGACAAGGTATATGTGGGGGTCATTGAGTTGTTGCTTTAGGGGTCAGATAGATTCAGAACAAGCCAGAGTGAGAGGTTCACATAGAAGGAACTACTGTTGTGACCATGGAAGTCTGAGGAACATCAATGGCAGAGGGAGACAAATAATGAATAGAATCCCAGTCCTGAACTCAGACTCCACAGAGTCAAAGCCTGTGAGAGGACAGAGGTTCTACAGAGGAACATCATGTTAATTTGCCTCAAAGGCCTCTTTTCTGCCCTGGCAGTGCTCTGAATACCCTTCTGTGGTCCATCTTCCACCCTGTACCCCAGAAGTGTATCCACCATCTTCCCTTAATCCATTGAGATTGAGAACACTATCATATATTCAGACATGTGTTTTGAGATTCATTCACTCATTCATCAGCCTTTTGTAGCACTTGTTATGTGCTAGGCAGCATTTGTGCTCAGCACTATGTACCAGCAACATGAGGCCCTGTCCACAAGGGACACCCAGTAAAATGTTCTTTCCAATTGCCCAGATCCAGCACATAATGGGTCACTTCCTGATGCTGAGCACTAGGTGGGACTGCAAACTTCTATGCCCATTCAGAATGGACAGTAAGGTGGCATAGATAGTTCTACTCATCTTTGTCCTTGAGGTGTTTATAACCTAGTAAAGAAGACAGGGCCCCCTGCTAAAATCTATAGACTAAAAGCAGGTGTAAGTATGTAGGGAGCTGGAGAACAACCCAGAAGACTCCTGGGCTCCAGCGCTACAGTGCACTGAGGTTTAGCAGGATAAGGTTAGATTTCATCCATACGGTGCAGATTCCTTCAAGGTCCTTAATGCCTGGAGTGAGCACAAAAGCTAAAGATAGGTGTTGGCCTTCCAGGAAGCCTCAAGATAAGTGTGTGGTCAGCCAGGCTGAGCTGTATTAACACATGACAGCTACCTCTCAAGAGGTCACAATTTAGGTCCACAAAGACACTCAGGCCATCTGTGTGAGATTTCTAGAGGGCTTTGCAAATTAATTAGCTATCAGTTACACAGATTAACTGCCACAGGGAGACAACAAGCTGTTTGAGCCAAGGATCACTCAGTGAAGTGGGGCAGTGTGGTTTCTACCCTTGCTAAGGGGACAAGATCCCCTATCATGGGTTAGCTGCCTCAGTCCCCAGCTGGAGCTGGCAGCCCCCTAACCAAAACAATGCACAACTCATTTCATTGCATTTAGTTCTCCTGGAGGCTTTAGGCTCAGCGAGAGATATGCGGTAAAGCAATTTGGTGTTTCATGGCAGGTATGTGAGGATGTCAGTAGGCCCCAAGTCTGGGAAGTTCAGGGTTTATTTTCCTTCTTTCTATATAAATGTTGGGGAAAATAGATGATGAGGAATCCAAGCTTAAGAACCAGGTAGCATCCCTTGAGTGAAAAGAGTCAGGTACTAGTGTACTTGGTTAGGCAGTTCCAAAGCACTTAGCTGCTTTTCCTACCTGTCTCCTGCAGATGTATACCCAGAGCTCACCTAGGCTCTGTAGATCTCAGAGCTCCCCTAACCAGAAGCGAAAACTCCCTCTTTGACACTCTTGGGAGCTGTATTTGCAACACAGGAGTCGAGAGATGGAGGCCAGACAGCTAAAGGCAGGGCTATATGACCTTGTGCAGATTTCCAAGTCTCTCACAGAGCATAATATAATACTTCTTGCTTGTGAGGACTCATGGGGAAATACACATGCATTTTCTAGTGTGCGGTAAAACCATCAAAGCCTCCCTTTCTGTAAACCCTTGGTAAAACCATAATGGATCTGATAAATGGCACAGGAGGCAGTGAGTCTAACATATACCCACTGAACCTACCCTGAAGAGGTGACCCACAAGTGTCCACTGAATGAATGAAGAAAGAGACTGTGCCTGGGGAATAAGAGCATTTGTATTTATTTCCTCTTAGCCTGTCTTTCCCATGTAGGGACGCATAGAGAGTTCCATTCCTCAGGAAGTGCTAGTTCTGCTTTGGGATTGGTTTACGGTTAGAGAAGTAGCCTGTGGGGAGATCTGAGTTCACCCACTGCAAACCGTTTCTAAACCAGCTTGTGTCATCAAGCACTGTCTTTGCAAGAAGACTCCTGGGACTGTAGTTCCTCAACAAAAGAAAAAAGTAGAATTTCTTCCCCATGACCCCTTCTGCTCAGGAGGGTTGCAAAAGTACCCAGACTCACTAGAATCCTATTCAGTCCTTGCTCAGTTAATCCCACTAATGTGCCCCCAGAGCCTGTGTGGTTCTCAGCTCCATATGAGTAATTTACTAACTTCCAGATGTGCTAGCTTGAAAGCCACCATCTTTCCTAGATCTGACTCAGACACTAATCTGTTGAAATAGTTGTGATGGAGCCTCTGTGGGGTAGTACACAGCAGAGCTATGAGGAGACGGGGCTACCACTTGATCTACCCTCTTAAGCTAACCTTGAATGGATGAAGGGACAGGAGAAAAGCAGGGCACGACAACGTGGTGGGAGCCCTGGTGCACAGGGACCCCAGAAAAATCATCTGGCAAGACTTGGGTGACCAAGACTGACCAGGAGGTCCTTAAAAGTTGCAGGATTTGATACAGCTAGACATCTGAGGGTCTCATGAGATGTTTGCTCACACCTCTTTCTCAATTCCTGTTTTTGTAGGATGACTATATTTTTGTCTTGCCTGGAGTTGATAGTGATGGCAGTACTGGCCACTGACAGTCATCTTAGCTCTTTGACTCATTCTCTGTCCCTCTCAAATCTACCAGAACAGGCTAATGAATGATCCCCTATCCCGTCCTTCTGATACTATTCCTATTGTCCTGGGCACTTCATGGATACTCACCAGGGTGTTGTTGATCATGCCATGTGGCATCAGTAAGGATGAAGGATGGTAGGCATGGTGGTGGTATCTGTCTGCAGCTCAACAGTTGCCATAGCAATCTATACCTGTCTCAGGTCAAATGGCTCACTGGCATGCTGCTACTATCAACAGAGCAGAACCCCTGGATGAAGATATCCTCCTGGCTTCCATCTTTTTCCCAGTGTCTCTTTATTGTTTGACTAGTCACTTCCTAACTCTTGATCATGTACTTACAGAAAAAAAAATACAAGTTATTCTCAGGCTATTATTCATAGTCATAAACTGTTTCCATAGGTAACAGCAAATATGTACCTATAACTCATAGAAACTGAAAGAGTGACATTTCTTAAATAATATCTATAGACACATGCTCTAGAACCTTCATGTGGGGCTTCAGTGGACTATCTGTGGGTATCCCATTTGGGAGATGATTACTGACAGATACCAAAGAGAAAATGGATTGTTTCTAAGCAGGAGTCTGAAAATGTTTTGAAATCTTAAGAATCTCTTATGATGTCTTCCCATGAGAAGGGCATTCATGGTAGGAGAATGCTGAGGGGTTTGGGGCCACACAGACAGCATTTTTTAAGAGTGTCTAATGAGACCAGTCTTCAGCTCTGCAGTCCTAACTTGCAGGCACCATCCGTTCTAAGAGGTAGAGACAAGCAGTCAGTGTGATGCAGTGTCTGTGTGGAACAAGTGGATGTTCATCGGGAAACGGGAGCTGAGAAGACTGAGGGAATGAGTTTCAAACAGAGAAAAGAAGCCCCCTTCCCCCAAGATCTCTAAACACCCGAAGGCCTTAATCATGTTCTGCTGGTTTAGAGTCCCTGGGGCATCTTTGTACAGAAGTTGCTGGAATTAGCCCTGTAATAGAGTAACTCCCAGCAGCAACAAAGACCTGTACAGGGATCTAGAAACAGCTTGGTGCCTGGCTGGTGATAAGGCCACTGTGCTCAACTTCCTGACACTGTCCGAGGAAGACCTTGGCACCATTCTGGCCCAGCACCCTCATCTCATGAGTAACCATGCCAAAGTAACTGGCGAGCCACCTCTGGATATTTCAAACAGTACAACATGAGGCTGAGATCCATAGCAGGATTGTTATCACACTCACTAAAACCCCATCCCATGCTCTCCTAGGATACCTCCTCATGGCTGGATGCTCCACTTCCTCATGATAAGATTTTACTGTCAGAAGAAAGGCAAGCTGGAAGTTGACTTCAATGTTATTTAAGTCACTGACACCTAGTCAGAACCAGCTGGTTAGGTGTAAAATTATCAATCAGGGCCAGTTCAGCATGCACTGATCCATGACTAATTGCACCAGCAATGGGAGGCCGTGGAAATCGCCTTGGCTGAGATGAAATACTAATGCTAATCTGTTAGACTAGAGCAGCAGTTCTCAACCTAACACTTGTGACCCTTTTACACAGTCTCTTATGCTGTGGTGGCTCCCAACCATAAAACTATTTTTGTTGATATCTCATAACTGTAACCTTGTTACTGTTATGAATCATAACGTAAATATCGGTCCTTAGTCTTAGCACAGACTTGGTCTTGGTCTTAGGCAAGGCCTATGAAAGCACCACTCAACCCTAAATGTATTACAACCTATAGGTTAAGAATAATTGGACTAGAGAATAGTCCACCATTTTAAAATTATAGTTTGAGCATCAATAGGAACGTCAATAGTAGATAGTTATATGGAGAATGTTTATAGATTACAACATCTTTTCATACCTGTGATTGCATTTGATTTTCACAAGAATTCTCTGAATTATTGCTTAGGATATCTGAAAACACTGGTACTATTTTCAGGAATCTTGGTACACATAAAAAGCCCTTTCATGCTGCCTTAAAATTTTTCCTAACAAATATATAAGTAAGGTTTTTTTTTTCTCTCATCCTTGCTTTTACCCAATAAACCAAAACCCTGAAGCCTCAGGACTTTAATTTGCTTTCCTAAGGTTGTGTAGCTCATCAGTGAGGATTGGACTTGGATTTTGGCTGATGGCCTCAGAGCCCATGCTCTCAATGCTTCTCTGGTGACATTGCTATATATATACCCATTTAACAGATGAGGAAATTAATAAGCAAAGAAAACGGTAATTGCTGTGTTATGAGAAGAATTTTGCAAGAGCCTCCAACCTGAAATTCCATTTTCCAAATAATCTTCCTATATCTCTTCAAAATAACAATAATTTATACTTGCTTTCATCTGACAGATTTGAAGGTCATGATAGGAAATAGACTTCAAGGATAGAGCAAACATGGAGCAAGTATGCATATTCTTCTTGTAATGTACATCATAACCTTAGCAAGAGACTGCAAGATTGCCCAGGGTAGCGTTTGAAGTAAGGGATCTGCTTGAGTTTGAAGCTCAGAAGCTGTTAGTGCCCTCATCCTGGTGGGAGCTGGGCTCAGACCATGAGATAAGGAAGTGAGCTGTGCCATAGAAGTGCCAAGCCCATCTGAACATACAGACTATGGGGACAGGATGTCTCAAACAGAAACTGGAAGTTAGAGTCACAGACTGCAATTCATTGGGTCAACAGACAGCTGCAGGGATGAAGGCACAGTCTCCCTCAATCATTCATTCTGTCTCCTGTAGCATGTAGAGACCCTGGTAGAGAACTGTATTGTCTCTACCCACTCTAGGCAACTTCCGCCTCTGTCCAGCATGACCTCCAGTCTCTTGGACAGGTCATTGCAGTTGTGGACTGTTCTAACAGGTTCCCAGCTGGTTATTCTATATTCCCAAGACCTATTGTCCCATCAGACCATGCTCTTCACATATATTTCCTAGGGCAGGTTAGGTCTTGTGTCTTGAACAATAGTGTTCAAGCAGATCTCAGATCCAACTGTAAAATGAAGATAATGTATGTCTTCTACAAAGCTACCCATAAGTGACATGAGGCTAGGCCTTCCTAGAAACATATTAAAAACTGAATAGTGACAGAAAGTGTTGAACCATAGTTTACCCTCTCCCCTGCCACCCATGGACCCAGCTGTTCCCTTCTCCCCATAGTCTCAGGGATGGCTGGATGGCTGGTCTCAGGAATGAATGATAGGGAGAAGCAAGTGCTCTTTATGGTGGGGTGCTGATCCCACCTCAGCTATCATTAAGGTAGCATTTTTCAAGGGTGACACCTAGGTCTGGGAAATCAGTAGTTTTTAACTGCCATGCACTTAAATGGATTCTGACAGTCAGAAAGCAATTGAGTCAATTAAACATGACATATTTAACAGATGGCAAAAGGCGTTTTGTGAGACATGGAGGAGATGAGATAGGTGCAAATCCCATTCCAGAGGGGCAAAGCCCACACCAATCATGTCTATTTCCAAACAAAAGGAATGTCCAGGAAGGGATCACTGGGGTCTTTGAGATTTTTGTTGGAGCCTGTCCCCTCACCCAGACCCTGCTCCTATGGGTTTTTGTTCCATCTCACCACTCATTTCCCTGTGAAGTGGCCATAAATGGCCTTAGCCATACCACTTACATGTGGCTTTATTCATGTGACATGTGCAAATGACTGCTGTTCTATGGCAAGAATCAGTTGTACTATAGGGTAGAATCAGCTCTTGAAATATGCCTTAAATGCCTCTCTAATTGCAACTGCAATGACAGTTCATGAGGACAACAACACTGTTGAAATTATAAGGAGCTGGTGAAACTCTACAACTGGCCCTTTATAAGTGGCAGGGGCGGGGAGCTCTAGGAATTGACAAAGTTGAAATATCTATGTTATCTTGGGGTTTGGGCAGGTGATAGGGTGAAGAGTTGGAACAGACTGCTTATGAATCTCACCTGGATCCTGTCATCCATTAGAGCAGTGTGTTGTCATGGAAAAGCACACTGGAATCAGAATACTTGGGTCTCAGACTTTTCTACTGTGCACAAGGAAGCTATTAAACATCTTTGATGTTCTTTCTGAATCTATGGAAATACTAGGGATGAAGTGTGGCATATACAGAAGAACATCAAAATAAGCAGTATTTGCTTTTCTTCTTCTTTTAATATTTATTCTGTGGTATTTACCAACACCGATCAGTTTTTTATTAAATTATTAAGCATCCATTATTACTTTGGGAGGAAATAAAATATCTCTGCACTATGATGTTTCTGCAAAATATTTGAAGCTCATCTTTTTGCTTTATTTTTTACACACATATGCACACACACACACACACACACACACACACGCACACAGAGTTCTCTCTTTTTTTTCCTTTACAATTTACCTTCTTGGCACAATTGCTGGGCGCTGATATCTCTCACCTGGAAAAGCCTGCCCTTATCAATTTCTTATCTCCATCTCTCCCACCTGCCCTAAACTTCAGTGGCTAGTCCCAACTAGCCTTTGTGAAACATCTCTGGCTGCCCTCCTGCAATAGTGGCCACAGGCCCCAGCTCCTCTTGAGACCTCACATAGTTGCTGTGTTCTTCCTCTAAAGCATGGCAGAAAAACCCCTCTCCTTTCTTGCATCTTCCTTTTCTTCCTGGAACCAGAATGTCCTAAGGAGGGTCTGTGGTATTTAGAAGAGGTCCTGTAGCTAATGGAACTGAGTAGAGTGCAGAGAGGTCGTAAATGTTTGCCAAGAGACTTCACAGGACAGGGTTCTGTCCTTGTGTCCTTCCCAGTCTGCAGTCATGAATCGTCTTTACAGAGCCCCATGTAAGTCTGGCCTCCATCATTCGCTCCTGATTGACACAGGGAAAGAAAGATCCCATGTCATCTCCCTGCTCTCTGACAAACCCTGTAAGCCTCTTCCTTATTGGCTGCCACATGTCAGCCATTCATAATGAGAATAAGAATGCATGAAGCTCTGTGCTAAGAAGGGGTAGTTCTTAGCAGGAGGTGGTAGATCATGGGGGAAGTTAAAGGCTTCATAACTTGGGCTGTTATTACAAATCTCCAGATCTCATACACCTTGCCTCCTCCTTCTGGACTGTGTTCTCCCAATCTGAAAAGTGGAAAGGAGTTGCTAATATAGAGAGGGTTATTGCAGAGATCACAAGTTCCAGGACAGCCAGGACAGACAGAGAAACCCTGTCTCAAAAAACCAAACCAAACCAAAACAACCCCCCCTCAAAGAATGTACATAAACTAATGCTCCAGCTCTTAAGAGGCCACTTATGAAGGCTGAATGCCTTTCACTTTCCACATGAATATATGCATATGTACACACACATGTACATGTACACGTAGTCACCTTCAGTTTCTACTTATAAAAGTGCCCTTGGTTTTGGCTTGTGTCAGTTACCACTCTTTCCTCTTAGGAGGACCACAGTAAAGCAGTACCATCTGACAGGCAAAAGGCACTGAGCAATAGCGAGCCTCGATTCTACCACCCAAGTTCCATAGCCTATGTAACACCAAGAACACTGATTCCAGAGAAGAAGGAAAGAGAAGTGATCTACGACTTTGTAGATTATAGTTTCAAGGTGGAAGTTACATTAACTATTGTCAGTACTCGTGTTAAGATTTTTGCCAAAACTGAAATGCTTCAGACTTTAGTATGACTCGTGGTCCCAGGGATCAAGCGAAGAGATGCCTCTGGGTTAAAGGTATACAAGAGAAGGTTAACATTGGATAGGAACCACTTTTGAAAGTCTCTTTGCTACAGTTTCTAGGTCTGTCTCCAGATTCTCCTTGCCTCTCAGAAGCATGTTCAAATTCCAATGCCCATGGAATTCAGTGGCAGGCTCAGGTTTGAGTGTATTTTCGGGAAAAGAAGGATATGAAGAAGTGGACACATTCTCTAGCTCTAATCTCTACTCAGAATCCCTGGACCACTCAGGAGTCTGGGCTGGGTTCCTGCCTCAGATGTTTCCTTCAGTTCCCCCAGCTCCTTTAGGTCCTCTAGCTCCTCCAGCTGCTCCAGCTGCTCCAGCTCCTCCAGCTCCTCTAGCATTAAGACTACCAAGCAGAATCCTGCTCTTTGTCCCAGTTCACTTCTGCCCTACTTCTCTATAGGCAATGGGTGTTTTACATACGGCTGTAGCCAGTGGTAGAAAAAATCACTTCACTGCTCTGCCTTCAGTAGTCCACATCCCTGAGGCACTCATATTTGGTCATTGCTCAAAGGTCTGCTGTGTGCTCAAGCCATTTCAGTCTGACCAAAATCCCAGAGGACTTCCTGTAGCTATAGAAACCTGGCCTGCACCCTAGGGCTCGTTTGCTCACGGTAACCCCTCACACTTGGCTGTCATTGACTTGTCTTCTGATCTTACTTCTCAATGTCTTCTTTGCAGAGTTCTCTCCTCCTCCTAGAAAGCCTACTCATGTCCCCATCCATTCTCTGTGTTGGCTCCTTCCTTTAACACATATATAGCTTTTTACAGGGATGCTGGGATCTTTAGACTCCAGGTTTTTCTTCAACATTTCCTAACCTATCTGCCATCCTTGACACTGCCCAGGAGTAGTTACCTGCCAGTGCCCCTTTCTGCTCCTTTTCTCAAAGTCCTCTCCGCTCCTGCCTCTCTGCAGAGTTCTCCAGGCATACAGGAGCCCTGCATCCCCTCCCTGGAGTTCTCAGTGCATACGAATTCTAGCCTTTGTCCTGGTCCCAATAGCAGAGGGTCACTCTGGTGTACAGTCTGTACTTTGAAAAGCCTTGGGTCTCTTCCACAACTTGAGGACGTAAGACTCTTTACATAAAATCAGACTCAAAACACTTTTAGGTGGATCCTTCTTGAGTAGCAAACAATGGCTGAATTCACTGGAGTCTGTAACTCAGTGGGAGCTGTCAGTGCTCCTCAGGGTTTTGCACTGCTGTGGAGTCATATATCTGCTTCCTCTCAGCAGGAAGCTGGATCGCACATTGCATTGTGGGAAAGAAACCAATAGTTAATTCCACTCCTGATGATAATTAGCATTCACATATACTGTGTGCTGATTACAGTATAAAGATTTTTGCATCATTGCCTTGTATCTTCTTTGGAGCAGTTGATCACAGGGCCCTTTCCAAGCCAAGATGGGAACCGATAAAACAGCAGACCACACTGGAACCGAAACCCCAGCCTGTCTGTTCTAAGACAGACCCTTCCTACTGGATATTGGCCCTGCTTCTCAGAGACAGGCAGGGACCAAGGCCACAGACAAGTCTGCTAATGCATAGTAGGTAGAGTGTGGTGCTGCAGGTGGCTGCCCCGATGTGCCTCATGTTTGTCCCTTGGCAGCTGTGAGGCATGGGGTGCACAGCTTCCAACTTCCTGACACCTCTAGAGTGAGGATTCATGGGCTGTTTTGATGTGATGCATAGAAGTGCTGCCTAACTCTTTTGCTTTTTGTCTCCCTCTGAGCCGAGACTGCCACAACCCATGCAACCTGGTGCTAAGTGGTAAGGAGGTGGGTGTGGGTTTCCCAGGTTTTCCTTCCCTGAGAAGTTAATACATTACAGCAAGAATGCAAATAAAGGAGAGCTAAGGCATAAGAAGGAAAGAGAGCAGGCCTCTCTTCCCGCATAGGAACATCGATCCTTAAGTCAAGGCCATCAGGGCACACCTGGGGCAGCAAGATAGTCACACACACACACACACACACACACACACACACACACACACACACACACACAAGATGTGCCTCTGTTGCCTTGCCAGATGATAACTTCTTCAAGAACGGTGTGAGGGGGAGTCTTCTTGGGCACACTGAAGTCACAATTTCTGAATGACACCATCAGAGCGACAAGGTTGGAATTCTGGTCTGCTCCCTTTCCTCTAAGCTCCTGGGCTCTGTTCAAGGACCACCAGATGTAAGGCCTAACAAATGCCCCCGAATGAGGACAGCCTGCTTAACTGCTGATTTTCCACAAAGAACAAGGTTTCAGAAAGACTGATCACAACAAAAAGAGAGAGGAAAGTTCTCTAAGCTATCTTACAGTGTCAGTGAAACCCACGCCTTTACCCACTTCCTCCGCGTATCAAGAAGCCCAGCTATTTATAGCTAGCAGAAATATTGAAAACATCAGAGGCCCACCCTAAATCCTCATGTCCTCAGGCGTTCCTGTAGGCCACTGGTTCTCAGTCTGTCTGTCTCAGTTCTCGCCTTTGGAGTGAGGGAGCAATCAAATGACCCTTTCACAGAGGTTGCCTAAAACATCTGCCTAACAAGTATCTACATTAGAATGCACAATAGTGGCAGAGTTACAGTTATAAAGTAGCAATAACAATAATTTTATAGTTGGGGGTTACCACAGCAAGAAGAGCTGTATTAAGGAGTTGCAGCACTTAGAAGGTTGAGAACCACTGCTGGAGCCGCTTACCACCACCCCACCCCCTGCACTCAGCAGCACAGAATGCTGTGCCACCCTGTGAAGACCTCCAGTGTGAGTACCATTCTGTTACAAGAACATAGCAAGTGGTTTTTCAAAAACAGGTGGCCACTTGGTGTTACAGAAATAAATCAAGGGTGTAAAGCTCACATTCACCCACTATGGTTCATTACCAATATCACTACACTCCAGACCCCGGCTGGCTGCAAGTTTGACCTGCACCTCTGTTGATTCTCATGAGGAGCCTAGAGGATCCTCTCTTGTTTGTAGGTGCAGATGCTTACAGGAGTCTGTTTTGTATATCTTGCAGGAGGCACCAGCAGGCTGAATTTAGTATATAAAACACAGTAAAAGACAACCCCCCTCCCCCATCTGCTGCCTCACACTATCTTGTGTCTGCAGCCCAGGAGGTCTTATCTGTACTATTCAGAAATGTTGGAAAGGGCTTTGGTCATCAGGTTATATATAGCTACTAGGTTTTCAGCCCTCCTCCTGCCCACCCCCTGTGTACTTTCCTGTTCCTCACATGGGCTTCCCACTGCTTGCTTGGTCTCAGGCTCTGGTCACAGGTCCCGCTAAAGACTAAAAACCAGACATCAATATGGGATAGGTATAACACTCTCCCATCAGGAGCCTCCCAGGTATGTGTGAGAGTCTGCCTCACTGTGGCTGAGTGCTTGACCATTGTGATCAGGCCCCTGATGTGCCTCTTATTAACAATGAGCTTCTCAGAGAAGTTGGCCACTTCTACTAGAGAAATACTCCTAATTGTTCAGTCCTCGCACCCATGCTAAGAAACCTGCAGAGGTCCAGTGACAGGACTGCTGAGCTCTAGGCGCTCCATGTCTCACTGTATATCTGACCAGGCACCAACTTCTCTGTACCTCTTTGTAACCTGGAATGATGGTGTCTTCCAAAGGGTCTCTATGTTCATATTTAACTACATCTTAGAATCAGTAAACCTTGCTACTTGAGCTCTCTGCAAAGGAGGTAGCTGTATTTTTGCACAGTGCTTTTACCAGAAGTTTTTCCAGTCCGTATTCAGAGCGATATCACCCTTGTCCTCATTATATTTCTTTAGCTGAACAGCAAAACCAGCACCCTCACTTCACAGATAAGGAAACCAAGGTTTACACTGATCTATTCCAGTTTACACAAGTATGCTGTTCTGTGTAGGTCAACCCTGACATTCATACCTGTAGGATATCAAAGGTTCCCATGTGTCTGCCTATGGAAGAAACTATAGGACTCTGCTAAGACCTGAGGGTCCTAAGCAGCAGCCAACGAGCTGTATAGGCTGTCAGCCTGATCCCTGCTCATTCCTTTCCAGGGAGGCTCTGCGCTATCCCCGGCTGCAATTATCAGCCCAGATAGGGCCCAACAGCAAGCGGCAGCCTTGGCAAAGGAGGTTGGATGCCCTACTTCATCCGTCCAGGAAGTGGTATCATGTCTCCGCCAGAAGCCTGCCAACATTCTCAATGATGCTCAGACCAAGGTGAGTGCTGGTTTACAGGTTGGGGAGGGACATCTTGTCTTTATAAATGAAAGGTTCAGGTCTAACCAGATGTGATGATGGTCTCCACCAAGCTACACACCCAGTGCATGACCAACTAAAGATAAACTTGCCTCCTGAGTCCTAGTCCTTGCAGGAACCACAGGCTACAAAGGAACATACAAGGCTGCTGATGAAAGACATGTTTCTCTGTCATTTGGATGTCTTAAGTACAAAGTGGAACCTATAATGGAGACAGAGTTGAGTGATGAAATGAAATAGAACTTGAGAAGGGTCACACCCCATGCTAGGACCATAGAGGCACAAGATCAGGTCACAGACCCTTAGATCAACAGCTGGGCATTCCTTTCTACCAGTAAAGACCTTGCTCTCAGCTTGCGATTCTGGCTGCCTCTAACACTCACTGGTAGAGGAGGCAGGAGCAGGCTTGATCCTCATAACAAATATGGACCCTAAGATATGGTCTAAGCCTTGTCCTCATCTGCACCTATGTAGGCTATGCTGTTTAGTGTCACCTGCTACAGACACTGACTTTAAGCCCTTCTTATCCTTGCTGTTCTTCCTGGGAACCTCTTGTTGCTTCAGCCAAGGGGCTCTGGGAGGGTCTCCTGGGGGTTAAGCATTGCTGAAGGGGGATTTGCTGCCTAGCCACTTTCACTGTCACAGGGTGTCCTGCTTACCTGCTGCCCTGCTCTTTGACCCTTGCTTTCCATTAGGGCCCAGCTGGAGTTAGAGCACGAACATTCATGTTTTATATTCCACTAAGCAAACCAATGTAAGAGTCTTACAAAAGAAGGCCATTGTGAGGCACTGTGAGGCAGAATTATGGGACTCCAGAGGTAAAGAAAGACTAGGTTTCATCTTGCAGAGTTCCTTTCACAGAGACCTTCGTAGTCCCTGTCACTGTTCAGAGCCATTAGTTCTTTGCTACAATTGTCAACTTCAGCTGCACAGCCAATGCTAAGACTGTAGTTTTCTTAAAGGAAACTAAAGCACATGTAAGTAATGCCCTCTTTACTGCAGCTCCTGGCTGTGAGTGGCCCTTTCCACTACTGGGGCCCTGTGGTCGATGGCCAGTACCTCCGTGAACTTCCATCCAGACGGTTGAGGAGGCCTCTGCCAGTGAAGGTGGATCTGCTCATAGGAGGTTCCCAGGATGATGGGCTTATCAACAGGGCAAAGGCTGTGAAGGTAGGTAAAGGGAGCAGGGCGAGGCCTCTGCAGCCTCCTGCTGGAATACTGGGTCAGGAACAACTGGCTATATCTGTGGCTGACAGAGGACTGTGTACCAAGGCTACAGGAATCTGAAGGTAGTCATGGGGGAAGCTGGGGTCAGAACTAAGACATTTACAAGAGGTGACTAATACATATACCCACAAACTGCAGCTGAGAATCAGTCACTGTGGAAAGCTTAGAGTAGAAGCTGAACAGTTCCCAGCCACAAGGACACCTCGTCATAAGCAAAAAGTGCAGCTCTTCCACAACATGTGTGCAAGGATATTTTTCACAGTGTTAATTGTTGCAGGGAAAAGTGGGAAGAAATCCAGATGTCTGGCTGACTAAATTAAGATACACTCCAACTGCTAAATATTATGCAGCTATTAAAAACACGAGCCTGGTCTCTGTGTGCTTGAGGGATGCTTGTGATGGGCTGCAAAGTAGGAAGCAAAAATGTAAAGAAAAATGGAGAGGAGTGAGCACTCATGCTTAAAAAGCAAGTATGTGCATGTATGCAAATGTATATATTTGTGATTCTTCATGAAAGGATCATAGTGTGGACAGATCCACCAAGCAGTTAACACTGACTGCCTCAGGAGCTATAAAACAGAATGGCTTAATTTCTGTTGCTGCTCTCTCCACAAACACAATAAATTACACAGAATATAACCTTTTCCTTGCAATATCTCTCTGTGAGAGAGGACATGTGATCTTCGAGTAAGAAACCCTGTCCTCACAACGCTAGCTCTGGAAACGTGCTGAATATTCACGCTATCTCTCAGTCATGAAAGGGGGAAGAGGTACTATCAAAGTCTCAGCTTAGGATTCATCTCAGACAGGGACCATGTGGAGGTGGGGGCTACCCTAGCAGGTACTTCCTACACCACCTCTAGTAGTCGAAGTTCCCCCACCAGTGACAGAGGCAGCCTCCTGCTAGTAGATATGGGCTATGATGGGTCAGAGCTCAGTGCAGGTCCAATTCCTCAATTATGCTAGCCAAGCATTAGAAGGCTGCTTGACTGTGTGGCTGCCAGGGGCTCGCCTTCCCTAGCTCAGTGCCAGTGGTGCTTTGGGAACTTTCTGTCATAGCCAACAGACTAGAGGGCCAAGAATCCTTCCCCAGTACAGTATTTCAATTCTCCTTGATTTAACCAAGGTGTAGGTAAAATTCCCTTTGCTGGGAAGGTCTGCATGCCCCAGAAGCCAGAACAGAGAAGCCAGTGCACATACATGTTCATGCTTCTCCAGCCCCCACCCACTGGGAGCTAGACTTGGTCACCCATTTCTGCCTTGCTGCGTTCTGTGTACTCTTGTGTCTGGTGAGCACACCTGGTCACTGCTTGCCTAGAAGATGGAATGGTGAAGCAGTGTTTGATAGAAAGCCAGAGCCCTGCTCTCTATACCAGTCCCTGATGCGAGGGGGCGTACACCTCCAGCCTAGCTATTCATTCAGACTTTCCCCCACTTCAGCCCAGCCTGCTGCCAGAGCCAACAGACTGCTGAGCATCTTCCCTTAGATGCCTAGAGCTCTCATCCTTAGTTCATAGGAACTGCTGGGGCCACCCTTGTCCACACTCAATCTCACATACCCACCCCAATCCTCCCAGTGCATGCCTATTCTCAGGGTTAGCAATGGTGGCATCATCAGAATCTGCCTCGCTTTCTCTTAATCTGCAAGCCTTCTATTAGCCAGTGCTCTCTCCAGGAGTCAAAGCTGTACCCTGACAGTGGCCCCCAGAGATCTGTTTAATGGGATCTGAATTTGTTCCCTTCTATGCCCTCCCTGGTCACCTTGAATGGGCATACCAATTCCATGTCTTTGGTGTTCCTTAGCTAGGCTTAAGGGTGTGACATGTGCTGTTCCTCTCCTAGAACATGTGCTGTTCTCGCTCCTCGAGCTTCACAGGTCTTATTTTATTTGGGGTCGTTTCTGAGACCCTAAACCTAGGGAATCACCATGTCTAGCTGAGCAGGATACACAGCATGAGTATATAATAGCACCTACTTGCTAGTGAAAGTGGATCAGTCACTTATGGTGTTCCAGGGGTGTAGGACTGGTTATGGTGGACATGACTACCAACTGAATTTCTGCCCTCTAAGAGGTAATGGACAGATCAGAAAATAGATAATGAACAAGCCAAGCATGTAGGAATGGATGTATGCATGCTATGTGGAGAGGTGAGCATCACAGCCTGAAGGATGGGGATCATTACCCGCAGTGGCACTGCAGCTGGGTGACAAGTGAGTGAGAACAGAACAGATCTCCTCCCTTGGCCTTCTGTCAGAAAACCAGGGGAAAGTCCTGGATGTCTTCTGACTGTAGTCCGAAGCCTTTGCATTCCCCAGAACCTGAGACTTAGTTTCTCTATCTGCAAATTGAGAGAATTTTCAGAGATCCTGCTAAATATTCCCAGAGAACACAAACATACTCCACTGTCAAGAAAAGAGTTGGACCCGAATAAATAATAGATATTTTTATACTTAACTCATTAGTAATATAGTTAATGGCCCTGGTACCAAAAAGAAATACAAAGGACTTATAGCCACTGAATCATCTGACCTCAGGACAGCTTTCCAAATCACAGCACAAGTGCACATAGACACTGAAACAGACACACACATTTCTTCCTCATAGCAGCTATGGAAATGGCAACTGGCAGCCAGACCACAAACACACACCATCCAGGGAAGGAATAGGAGCCTCCTAGCCCTCGTTCAGAGCTCAGGACCAGCCATCCCCTCAGAAGAGACCACCAAATTACCTTAGATGAAAGAGGGTATGTAAGAAGGACTTCATCAAATCCTGAAGACTCGCACCCTGCCACCCAGGCCACCATGGTCCACCCAAAGAGTCCTCATGACACCCAGAGACATACCTGCAGAGCATGGGGCTACATAGATTCCTGGGAAGGTAGAAAGCCTCCGCTTGCTTAGAATGATCTTATTTCGGAAGTCGAAGCATTCTATTGAAATTCCTCACTGGTCTCTGAGATGAGGCGTTAGCCCCCTCCCTTCTCCTGACTGCTGAAGTTGACAGTCTGTCTGCATTAACCAGGACTAAATTTGCATTATCAAAAGCAGTTTTGTTCCAAGATTCACAGTTCTGCTTCCACTCCAAGCATCTCTGAGTAAGACAAGAAAATCCCAAAGCTTAGTGTAGCTTTCTTGTGCCCTGGGCTTGGCTAGGAGTTGGCCTCATTCAAGAGCAGGTGCAGTGGGGGCCTGAGGGGGGGGATGTCTGAGAGTTGGAAAGCTGCACCTGGCAGCCAAGTCGCTGGCATGAGCCCTGGTGCAGCAGCATCAAATCCTTGCTAGCTGTTCATAGTAAGAGGCGGATGCAGGAATCCTCAGTGTGTGTGTGTGTGTGTGTGTGTGTGTGTGTGTGTGAGAGAGAGNGTGTGTGTGTGTGTGTGTGTGTGTGTGTGTGTGAGAGAGAGGGAGAGAGAGAGAGAGAGAGAGACAGACAGACAGACAGACAGAGAGACAGAGACAGAGACAGAGACAGAGACAGACAGAGAGAGAGACAGAGACAGACAGAAACAGAGAGATGGGGAAACATACAAACACACAGAGGGGAGTTTCTTAGAAAGAGGTGCCACTACCCCAAATTCTCGTGCTGGGTCTGACCTAGGAAGACATGGATGAGAGAATGAGTCTTGATTCCTGGTTTTGACCATGCGGTTAAGACAAGTTGCTCAGCCAGTCAGAGCTGAGGATATCATAGCTTCTAGGTAGCACAGTGAGCCCTGTCTGCCTTCCACATATCTAAGAATGGAGATTGCTCCCACCAGGGAGGGACTCTGTGGGGCTCCAGCTCTAGGATGCCCTACTTAACATTCTGTGACCTCCCATCCTCACTGAGACCCAGACGCTCAGAGCCTGACATCCCATGTTTCCTCATCTAGTGCTTCAGAGGCTCTCCCTAGAGCTAAGACAGGTGGACTCACTACCCCCAACATAATAAGAAAGTATTTTTTGAGTGATGACACAGAGTGCCAGTCAAGCTAGAATCACTAGTATATTGTCATCACAGCATCATAATCATATTTTCTCTTGCAATTTTTAAAAGAAAACAATAGTAGAATATTTTGTTAGACACTTGACTCTAATTCTGCCATATCTGATATCTGGCCATGGTCTTTTATCTCTGCAGTAATTAATGAGCAGTGGTTTGTGTGTGACTTATGTATGCACCCTCAGGATTTTATTAACTACCCCATTGCTGAGGTCTTCTCGGCTTTCGGAGAAAGTTCTGAGCACCCAGATAGAGCTCACTCAGATAACAATGATGCAGAAGCAAATGCAGGAAGGGGTTCGGGTCTTGAGAAGAGCCCTAAGGAAAGCAGGGCCAGAGAGCTGCAAAGGAAGCAGGAGATAGTGAGACACACTTTAGGAGTGAACAATGACAGCCTAACAGAGGGGTCTTTTGGGTTGAGACCTGCATGGGAGAAAGACACAACCATAGAGTATGGACATCTGAGAATAAGGGGGAGATATAGAAGCCAGAATGGAAATGGAATGTCTGCCAGATGAGGAAGGATATGTCCTGGGGACCTGGAGAGTAGTAGAGGGAGCAGAGGAAGAAAGAGGGGGAGGGGAGAGGGAGGGAGAGAGGGAGAGAGAGAGAGAGGGAAGAGAGAGAGAGAGAGAGAGAGAGAGAGAGAGAGAGAGAGAGAGAGAGAGAGAGAGAAAGAAAGAAAGCAAGCAAGCAGTTCTGGCTGGGAAATTCCAGTGTATATTCAAGCAATGAATGCTTGTATTAACACACCCCTTACAAAATAAAAACACATGCCAATAAAGACCTCGATGGGGGTTGGGTAATAAGAAAGGACATGCAAGGAGCTCCTTGTCCTTTCAGGAAGACCTTGAGAGATTATCTAATCTTGGTACAGCTTGATTGGTATATGGTCCTCTGAGCTGTGAGTTCAAGAGAAACCCAGAAAAGTTTCATGCCACAAAGGCCCAGAAAAAGGGCTTCCCCAAAAGAAGTGCAGGGAAATAGCAAACGCTGCTGGAAGTGAAACTGCATAGTGTCAGCCCTCAGTCACAGTGCTTGCCATGCATGGATCCTGGGCAACTGGATACAGGGCAGTCAGCTAAATGGAGGACAGGAAGGTTGAGCAGAGGACATGCCTCTCTGCTTCCTGAAGCCACCCTGGAGAGGACGCAGGGACCTGCTAGAGCACTTTGCTCATTTGTGAGTCTCTCCAACCCAACCATGCTTGATTTCACATCAGGCTCATCTTGAATTTTCGGTCATCAGGTTTTGTCCTCCCAATAGACAAAATATCCTTAGAAGCTCTAGAGCTGTGGTCATAACTCCTTAGGGATGTACCCTTTCATAGGAGTTGCTTAAGACCATCAGAAAACACAGATATCCACATTATGATTTATAACAGTAGCAAAACCACAGTTATGAAATAGCAATGAAAATAACTTTATGGTTGGGAGTCACCAGAACATGAGGAACTGTATTAAAATGTCACTACATTAGGAAGGTTGAGAACCACTGCTCTAGAGAACCGTGGGCACCTGAACCCAGGCGTGCTCTGATGCCCTCCAGATTCTCCAGGAGGGGGACTCTGCTCTCTTACTCCTCAGACCTGCAGTGGCCTAACAGCCCTGCAGAACCTTGCGAGGAGCCAGTGTGCAGATAGATGTAGATTAAGTGCTTTCTGAGTCCTTCTCAACAGGAGAGTGTGGGATGCTGCATCTGCGGTGGATTGGAGTAGGACCTGAAGAGGTGAGGAAGCACATAAGCGTCAGAATAACTGGCATATGGGGCACAGTTGGGAGGGGTCCAAGACAGGAGGAGTCAGACAGAGCCATCAAAGGATGGATCTGGTCCAGCACATTCCGATGAAAACATGGCAGGTAAGCAAGAGTGTACACAGAGGAAGGAGATGAATGGGATACTCATTGGTTGTGCATGGCTGGTGGCTTCCAGGAGGTGGGGACATCTAGATAGAAGGTCTGAGGCTTGGGCTGGAAGTAGACTTAAACCTTCCTAATTTGGCCCTGCTCCTCTGCAGCCCAGGTAGGCTGAGTGTATCAGCAAGAGTCTTCACAAGGACATCAGCAAGGGAAACACACTTGCTTCATTGTACACAGTTCTCCCTTGCACGGCTGGTGGAACACAGGGGTCCTGGTATCTGGAGCTCTCTGGGGCTCCCTCATGCTAGGAAGTGGAAGTAAACCAAACCTTCCAAGTGTCCAGGCGTTCCACTGTGGTTGTACAGCACCTAGGATCTCAGAACAAAGTCTTTTCCTCACCACCATTTCTGCATCAGTTCAGGGGAATGCAAAACACAGAGACAGGGAATGACTCTCAGGGTTTTCTCCATCCCTGCTCCTCACTGCCAGTGCTGAGGGCTGGGATCTAGGTGAACCACGGTTCAGTCATCAGTACTTTCACGGCCCTTCAGAGATTCCTTAGTATCCACACAAAGAAGTGAAGATAAATGCAAGACAGAAGTCTTGCTCCATGAAGCCAGACATATAAGGCTTTTTTGTATCCTGTGGTATTAATGTGGTTTGGGGCCTTTAAGTTTTCTCCTTTAGTTTTTTCATTGAAGCTAGTGAAACTGACAGTTAATATAAGTTTGTCTCTAGTTCGTTAGACTCTTGTTAACACCAGTTTGCATATGAGGAACCTGGGGATGATGAGGTTACAGACCTAGCCAAAGTTACAACACCGGGGGATGAAAAGGATTGGGAAACCAAGCTTGGGTTGCTGGCTCCAAGCAGGTCCTTGTGCTGGAACCTCTTAGGTGCTCTTAACCTACAGCACACAGACACACAACTTGGCCATGAGATACTACAGGTGACTGACTGCCCAGGTGCCTGAGTCCTCCCAGAAGCAAAGCAGAGCTGGACAGCACCATTCTCTGCACTTTAAAGATGTCAGGATCAGAAGAGGTGAACAAGGCCTCTCATATCTGGCAGTCGATACTTGAGCCCTCATAGTGATTCCGAATTCGGTGTTGTTGTCACTTCCCTGGGCCATGCATCAATGTGTCAACTTCCTCCCATCTTGTGGGGTCCTGTGTTTTCAGTGTGACTCTGGGTCATAGTTAAAGTCAGAGCTGCTGAAGAGCTGACTTCCCCCATGCATGGGAAGCATACCAGCCCATGCTGTCCCTCTCTATGCTGGCCCTAAGAGGCATAGACTCTCCTAACCTAGAATTGAAGCAGGAAGTAAGATGATGCCACACCCAGCCCTGGGCTCCTGGAACACTTTGGTGAGGCACTTGTGAAATACATAACACCAAGCTGTAAGTGACAGGATTAGTAGCCATTCATTATGAGCTATTTCAGGCAATCAGAAGCGATGAGAATCATTCAATTAAGTTACCCCCAGACCTTCGGAAGCTTAGAAAATCAGCATGATAGACAGCAGGAGAGTAGGTGAGAACTGTTATTATTAGTCTAGAATAAATGAATGGTTAACCCCCAGATAGCAAAGGGAAAAGCAAAGTGGGTGCATGTTATTCATGTGTTTTATTTGGACATCTGTGAAACAATGTGGATATATGGACAAGGCTCTTTTTATTGTGACCTTGGTCTCTGGTCATGACCATGTGGAAGCTGTTTATGCCATGGATGCTCATGTACTCTTGCCATGTCTAGCTGATGCTGGTATTATTTCTTTCTAAAACATACGCTAAGATTAAAGAAACTTGATCCTTTTGCATGCCAGCCCCTCTGGTCATCCTCACTGTCTCCTGATGTTGGTGTTATGAGACTGGGGCATGTCTTTGATCAATCATTACACAGATGGACATGCCAGGCTTCCCTATCAGCAGGGCTGGTCAGCTGCTCCACAAGAGGGAACATACACGTTCACTCACCAATATACAGCTCCTCATGCTATGACCCTGGATCCCTACACTTGAAGGAGATTTTTGGGCAATGTAAACTTACCAAGGTCTGCCAGTAAGTGGGGTCATGGTGTACAGGAGCTCCTGGAAACATGGGAACACATGCATCTGGAGCCTGTCCTGGAATCGGGCACCTTGGCCACATTCCCAGACCTGCATCTTCTGCCCTTCATCTCTAGAAAAGAGGAAACTAAGACCTGAAGCTGAGTTGCTCCCCATCCCACAGTGTACTCAACTATAAGGCAAGGGCAGGTCACAGAGTCTGAGAGGGAGAAGAAGGGATTGGGCAGACAGGCAGCTCTTCTGCCCAGCATTGTAGCTTCTCTGACTGTCCTTTCTAAGAAGGCTTGGTTCCAGTCCCGTTCGAAGCCTGCTCTGAGAGGCTTTGGACATCCATTTACACTTTCCTGTCTCTACCCACCCAGAACACAGCCCAGCAGACAGGAAGCTTGACCTTATGGTCCTAGCTTCCCAGGCCAAGCAGAGCTGGTCCAGGGGAAGAGTATGTTCTTATGACAACACTGTCTGTTCATACTTTGAATGACTATGGTGGTACATAATGAAATGTCTAAATGAATTAAACCTAGCCAGATAGCACCAGAAAAAGACAGATGTGTGGCCCAGTATCAGACAGCCATCCAGACTAAGATGGACCACTCTTAAGTGGGATCTCCTGCATGTCCTTCTCCTAACCCTAATGTGAGGCACTCTCATTCCCAATGGGCAAAGGGATGGCCCAGGCAGGTAAAACTGCTTGCTTAAGGTCACACAGTAAAAATGCAGGTGAGGCTGGGACAAGTATAAGTGCTTAATGCTGTGTTATGCTGCTTCTCAGAAAGAAAATTCTAGAATAATGTTTGACAAGCACAATGAGTACCTTTAAGGATATAATTAGAAAATTATATGTCTTTTTCTATCCTCCCTCTTTCTTCCCTCCCTCCCTCCCCCTTTCAAAGCAATTTGAAGAGAGCCAAGGCCGAACCAACAGCAAAACAGCCTTTTACCAGGCACTGCAGAATTCACTGGGTGGTGAGGACTCGGATGCCCGCATCCTTGCTGCTGCTGCGTGGTATTACTCCCTGGAGCACTCCACAGATGACTATGCCTCCTTCTCTCGGGCACTGGAGAATGCCACCCGGTAAGCCAGGCCCACCCTGCAAGCCAGGGACACTCAATAAACCAGTTCATGCAGGATGCAAATCCTCTGCCGGCTGTGGGTGAGGCTTCAGAGGCTGCTCAGACGCTGAAGGAGGCACCAAGGCCCCCAGGAGTTGGTGTTCCAGGTGTCCTCATCACCCCTTTCTCAATCCATCACACAGTAGCTACCCCCTGACGAGCTCCCAGAGCATATGGGAGAGAGGCTTGACAAGTCCCAGAAGTATAGGCATGTCTATAGCTCTGCATTCATCTCTACATGTGACCAGAGTCCACTCTGGGGTGTGGGAATGGAGACCTACCAAGAAGGTTTTTTTTTTTTTTCTTCCCCGAGCAGGATGAGTCCAGGGCTCCCAATGCCTGTATGAGCCCTTTCCTTGGGGTGCTGTTGCCCACTGTTGATATGCCCCACCCCCATCTCCACTCATTGTTAACTCCTTCTTGTGAAGCGTTCCTTGATCTCACCCCAGGAAAGTTAAAGACTTACCCCTCCAGGTTCCGCTGTCCCTAGCATCCCCTCTTATAGCACTATAAAGAAAGGGATGCCTCACACCATCCTCCTTTCCCTGTGATCATTAAGTCACTGAAACCAAACACAAGTCTCCTTTTAATGATTGTTCATGTGTGTATGCAAGTACATGTGTGAGTGGACATATGTGCATATATGCATATGCATGTAGAGGCCAGATGACAGCCTTGGGTGTCATCCTGAGGAATATCATCCACCCCCTCTGGAAGAGGATCTCTCATTGGTCTAGAGCTCACCAATTAGGCCAGGCAAGCTAGTTAGCTAGCCCTAGGGATCCTGCTGTCTCTATCTCCCCAGAGCTTGGATTGCAGTAACAGACCACCTTGCCTAGCATTTTTACATGGCTCTAGGGACCAAACTCAAGTGCTCATGCCTGTGAGACAAACACTGTATTAACTAAGCCACCTCACAGTTGCCAAACATTATCTTTTGAGCAAGTTATGTGAGTCAAGACTACATTAGAGTGAGAATCAAAGGACAAGCATGGTATAGCCCTCTTCCCTCAGAGGTCCTGGGCATGCGACCCCCAGCTCTGGAATTCCTATGGATGTTGCTTGGCAAGCATGTTGATCGGTGTTTTGGTTTCCCCCACATGGCTCCCTCCAGAGGAAAGCTGGGCCCAGAGGCATCAGCATCCCTGTATTAGTCAGGGTTCTCTAGAGTCACAGAACTT
>NC_034606.1:32269223-32270651 GCF_900095145.1 Mus pahari
ACCTTTAATCCCAGATGACCTTGAACTCAGAGATCTCCCTGTCTTATTCTTCTGGAATCCATAGCCACTATGCCTCAAGATCTCCATACCAAGATCCAGATCAGAAACTTCTATCTCCCAGCCTCCAGATTAGGGTCACTGGTGAACCTTCCAGTTCTGGATTGTAGTTCATTCCAGATACAGTCAAGTTGACAACCATGAAGAGCCGCTACAGCCCCATACCTTTTCTTCTCCCTCCAGGAGGAGCACTCCTGCCTTGCTCTATGCTGTGAGGACAGGGCCAGTGTCAAGGCTCCATCTCAGATGCTCTCATGTCCTCGGCTGTCAGATAGGAAGGGCTGAAGGTCCTGTGTGGCCTCTCCACCTGGAGGGCTGTGGCTCCACCTCGACAGTGTACAACAGCAGAACAATGGCACATCTGCTTGGACTCAGAGCCTAGACAGCCTCTAAATGGCCCTTGATGGAGAGCTCCACTCAGAACCATGAAGCTCTCCTCTAACGTCAAAGACACTGACCTAGGGCAGATCATGAGAAGCCACAGATTCTCAGTTCCTTACTCTGATGGCTTCACAATGGACTCAGAGACTAACCCAGATTGCGGTAGCAGATGAGTTTAGGCTACAAGGTCATTATCTAGCCCTAAAGAAAACCTATTTCCAGGCTAAGAGTTGAGACTTAGGAAAACTTCACTGGGGAAGCAGGTCGAGCTCTCTCCCTCCCCAACTCAGGGCTTCATTTCCTCCTGGATAATTGAGGCTACAAACTCCCTCAGTGTCTCAGCATCCAGTCCCCCAGACGTCTCCCTGGGGCTGCAAACATGAGTGTTTTTCTTGCAGATCCAGTCCCATCCTGTAATGTTCACAGGTAAAACCCAGCTGCCCACACCTGCCCTTTGAGACCCCTGTACTAGCCCCACCTGTAACGTTTCAGCTTTACCAACAATCACCGGACATTACTAAATCCATTGACCAGAAAAGGGGTGGCAGCCCACAAAATAGAATTCTAGCAAGACCTTAGCCTCAGCCATTGCAGAGTCTCTTCAGGGACAGGGTCCCAGGCCAAATATCTCTGAGCTGGGAGGTGAAAGGGAACAAAGAACTACTGGGTATCCCAACTTGCCACCAGTGCGCTGAGATTCCAAGCTCCATCAAGGCCAACATGATCCCTCTGATCCCTCAGCCTTTATTCTTGAGGAACAGGGCCTGCTTGCCATATATACAGAGCTCACTGCTACATGGGGAGTTTCCTGAGTTGTTTCTTATCAGCTGCAATCAACACAAGTGTCCATGGCCACAGTGATTCCCTGCTGCCTCCCTCTGACTATTTGGACTGAATCACGTTTTGCTTGGAGCTTTTATGAGCAAAAGCCAGAGAAACTTTCTTCTCTCTCTCTCTCTCTCTCTCTCTCTCTCTCTCTCTCTCTCTCTC
>NC_034606.1:32271446-32367676 GCF_900095145.1 Mus pahari
TGTTTTGCAAAATGTATCTTGGGTATTCTAAGTTTCTGGGCTAATATCCGCTTATCAGTGAGTGCATATCTTTCTAATCACAGTTACAACAACCAAAACTCTCTAGGAATTGCTAAAAGTTTCCTGGTGTTTGGAGTTTGGCAAATGCAGCCCCAACTCAAAGCCCCAGAACTCAGGTTATCTTATGCACACAGTATGTTTGAGGACTCTGCTGTCTGTTCAGAGGCACACGTACTTAGGCTGCACTCCAGTGAATCCCCTGGGCTTTCAAGCAGATTCTGCTGCCAAATCTTTAATGTTTTTATGTTGATGTTCTGGAAAGAGGTTCAAACCTAACATGGGACTCTTGGCTTATGAGATACATCACCATGGTCATGTTGCAGACTGTGGACTGCCACAACCCAGAGCCACACATCTATCAGTGTGGCCAGTGGAGAGCTGGAGAGTGAGTACCCCTGCACGGATGGGCAGAAGATCTTTGGGGTATAGAGCCTGGTGGGTGATAACTGCCTATGGGAAACCCTGGCCTGGCACAACCCTCCCCCCAGAGCTATGTAACTAATTTTTCTTCTCTGTTCTTTCCCCAGGGACTACTTTATCATCTGTCCCATGGTCAACATGGCCAGCCTCTGGGCAAGGAGAACCCGTGGAAATGTCTTCATGTACCATGTCCCTGAAAGCTATGGCCATGACAGGTAAGAGGATCATGGAGCTATGGCAAGTGTAGACGAAGAAAGCTGTTTGCAAGGGTCCCTGTAACCACCGCAATCTTCAAAGAAGAGAAAGAAGGCTGAACAAGGCACTAGCTGTTTCTCTGTGATGTGGATTAGGGCTTGACTATGTTTTGCCTTGGTTTGATCACCTGCAAATGAGGCAGCAGTAATGGGTACTTTACTCCATGGTGTCGCTGCCTAGAGAATGAACTACAAAGTATATGAAGGTCTGTCCACCATGGAGAACTTGGAGCTCTGACTGCAGTTACTCCTTGATCACCCTAGGCATGGAGCTAGCCCTTTCCTTTGCTAGTATCCTACATGTTTGTGTCTCTAAGAACTAAGCACATAAGAAATGACTTTCCATAGTAGGAAATGTATCTTTGTTATTTGTTTGTTTCTTTATTTGGTTTTATATTTTCTTAAACTCTGTAGTTCAGGCCAGCCTAGAACTCACTATACAGCTAAGACTGGACTTGGATTCTCATCAGTATTCCTGCTTCGGCCTCTCAAGCACTAGGATAGAAGCAGGCATGAGCTGCCAAGTCCATCTGTTTAGCTCAATTTCTCTGTCATCCTTACTTCCAGGAGAGGTCTAAGCACCTGGTAATAAAACCCCAAGCACAACAAGAGCATAAAAATAGGAGAAAGACATTAAAGGCACAGTAAGAAAAAAACTGATGGAAAGAGGCAATCAGCTGCAGTAAAGATGCAAGGAGGAAAGATGAGGCCATGGATGTAAGGGTTTGGATGGAGGACTGCCCAGGCTCAACTTCTGCCATCTGTACATGTGGCAAGCCCGTTCCATCAGGAAATGAGATGTCTACATTAAGTGGTATCTGAATAGTAACTTTACCCCGCATCTCTTGGGTAAGAAGACCTTGAAAGGTGAAGCACACTGGTGTCAGCCTTAGAGTCATTGGAGAACGGGATCCCACAGACTTATGGTCCTTCTCCCAGTGAGACCAAAGCAGTAGTGTGGCCAGACAGGTGGCTTGATTTTCATAGCACTCCGTGGATACACATGGAATGCTTGTGAGGGTGATAGCTTGAAGCAGTGTCCCTGTTTTATAGATAGAGGGCATCTTGATCCAATCAGGCTGCTACAAAAAAGCACAAACAGCCCAGATTTATTGCTTACAGTTGTGGAGGGTGAAGTCCAGATTTAAGACACCAGCATCCCAGCTGTCTATTGAGAAGTGATCCCCCTGCCTCACAGAAGGTACCTCTACACAGGAAGGTGAATGAGCTTCTTGGGGTCTTGATAATTCTATTCATACTAACCTTGGAAATTAGTCCCCTAAAAGCTCAACTCTTAAGACCAACACAGTTGGGATTAGTCTTAAACTTGTGAGTCTTGGGAGATTGTAGACACCTCTGCCAGTGACTCTGAGGTTCAAGGGGTTCAATGTGTTCTCCCCTATTCCCAAGATGAGCAGCTGGGCCAGTACAGAGCAGTAGCTGTGTTTGCCCCTCCCAATCTAGAGATCGGCTTCCACTAGACCACGGTGATCTGTCTTCTTAGAGCTATCTATAGTCTCACCATACCCAGTACTAGAGACAATCAGTGGCCTGGGGTTGAGAGAAGGAGGCTAAGTAGCCCACTGTAGCTCTAATGAAGGCACACGGAAGGAATGTTGATGGCACTTGGGGATATGGACACAGTAGATGTTGTCACTGTGCCCTGGAAGCCAGTCCCAGAACATGTTCCTAGAATCAGCTTTGGCTGTGCCTTGCAGTGCCAGGCCTTGGATTCAGGCTCTCTGACCAGAATTTGCCTTCTTCTCATGAAGTAAAGAGGCCTTGGAAGGGTGTGGGCCCTCCACACCAAGGAGGCTTAAAAAGCTTATACCTTTAGTATTTACAGTAGCAGAGGGGGGGATACACAAGGCAGGAGAGAGAGAGAGAGAGAGAGAGAGAGAGAGAGAGAGAGAGAGAGAGAGAGAGAGCACACAATGCAGCAAACAAAGAAAAACACTAGCATGCACACAGTTCTAGAAGAGCATCAAGGATGTGGACCCTGTGCTAGTTTCAGAGGGGTCACAGGCCACATGGAACAGCAGAAATGTATTGCCCCTTGTTCGGGAGGTCTGAAAGCTCAAGTGCAGATGTCATCAGGGCTGAAATCCTTCACAGGTTTAGAAAGGGTGTGCCTGGTCTTTCTAGTTTCTGGTTGCCTCAGGGATTGCTTACCAGCAAGAGGCAGTCTTCTTGTTGCTCATCACTTAGTAACCCTTGTGTGTGTTTGTCCATGTGTGCAAATCCCCCTTCTTACAATGACAGCAGTCCTGCTTGCTCAGAGTGCATCCTAACAACCTCAGTTTAACTCAGTCTAAAGAAAGATTGTCCTCAAACATGGCCCCATTCTGAAGTACTGAGGTGAGAATTGCAATGTCTCTGATGGAAGGGACACTCCAAGAGCACTGGATTCCCATAGAGTTCTGTTCCAGAGGCCTCTGGTATCAAATATCTGAACTGGATAGTCCTTCAGACTCAACTGCACCCTCTATCCCAGGTTGGCCATAGCTTCTTTCTGCTGATTGACCTCTGTCTGTCCCACTGAGGACTTGCAAACAATTCTCTTGTGATGAACATGGGAACTTCCCATGCTGGGCCAGATTCTGAAAGGTCCTCATGGCTCTTAATACCTCAGTCTAAGACTCAGTTCAAGGAAGGACTTGATAGGCACTCCCAAGACTGAAGCCAGAATCCAAGCTGCCGCTCATGACAGGAGGGGTGCAAACCTGCATTTCTGGTATATAGGCTGCTTCTGTAGTTTGGAGAAAGTAAGTGGTGAATCTGGAGGACAGCCTACCATGGGATCCATGGAACTTGGGTACCAGACCCCAGTGAGTCTAGCATTAGGTGGGCTCTCTCTTGATTTACCCACAGCCTGAACTCTGTAATCCTCAATGCTGTCCCATCATTTCCAGAGGAAAGGCACTGAGGCATCTGAGGTAAGGTGGCTACACACCACAGAAGCTTTTAGTCCTGAGA
Source organism: Mus pahari (assembly GCF_900095145.1). NCBI lineage: Eukaryota > Metazoa > Chordata > Mammalia > Rodentia > Muridae > Mus > Mus pahari. The sequence continues at coordinate 32,275,157 of NC_034606.1, forward strand.
GACAGACAGGAACTCCAGCTTCTACTTAGAAACATGCCCTTGTCTCTTATCAGCTAGTGACCTGAGACAAGTCCCATGGGCTCCTTGGTGACTCAGTTCCTTCATCTGAACAAGGAACACAGGAACAGAGCCTTTCTCAGAGCCACTCAGTAATAGGTCTGTGTATAGTCCAGGACCTGGATAACTAGACCACAGGATCCCCACTGTTCTTGGCTATCAGAACACATTCTTGACAACCTCCATGTTCCCCTGTCATGACAGTCACAAAGTGAAACCATCAGTGGAGTAGTTACTGAGCAGATCAACAAAAGGACACGATCGATCTCTCTCTCTCTCTCTCTCTCTCTCTCTCTCTCTCTCTCTCTCTCTCTCTCTCCATTTCAGTGTTTGTTACAACTATCTACTTTCTCTCAACACCTCCCTCTATCTTTGCCCCTCTCTGTCTGCCCTGGAGCTGTCTCTTCTCTCATTTTATTTCTGACTTTGATCTACACCTGTGTGTGTGTGTGTGTGTGTGTGTGTGTGTTGCATTCCCTGCCATCTGTCTCATGCCTCTGTTGAGTTAGCACACAGAAGCTTTCCTGGCAAGTGTAGTAAGCAGACACCATGCCACCCCTTCCTTATAGAGCACTGCTCAGATGTCACAAAATGACAGTGTGGCACTCTCATGCCCACCACATCATGGATAAGATGTCCTTCCTTCTGAGGGCAGGAGAGTTGTACTGTTAGGGCAAGGGCAGAGAATTCAAAACCTAGAGAGTGATAAAAATGTCTCCTATCCAGAGTCAACGGTCAGAAGACATCTCTTAGGCCTTTATTTTGCCAGCACAGAATCAAAAGTCCAGGGAGGTAACTGGAAGAGTTCTTGTCACACAACCAGCAGCCTGGACCCTCACCCATCTCCAAGGTCTCCTCTGTTCTCTTTCAACTGCATCCACTTCAGCCAAAACTAGTATGCATAGGTCTATACTATGCTAAGTTTATACTAGCTGTATAGTCTTGAGCAACTCACTTAGCCTTTCTGGGCCTTCTGGGAATACCTGTCCCACAGAGATGCTGAGAGGGTGATGGAGACAGGACCTATGAAAAATTTGTTCTGAGGCTTTATATGTTCTGATGATGGACACACACACACACACACACACACACACACAGCAGGTTTGGAATGCCAAGGCTGTAGATTGAGGCATACACCAGGGCTTTCATGCTGGCTCTTCCCCTTTTTTGTCTGTTTTACCTGAGCAAGCTCACTTGCCTTGATGTTCCCACCTGTGAAGTAGGTATTGGTTTTTTTCCAGTATATCTTTGGAGTATGAGGACTAAAGATAATATATGTTCAATACCAGCATCCTGCTGACCTTTAATGTTTGGAAATTAGCATTAGCTTATTTTAAGGAATAAACAAGACTCTGCTAGGAAATAAAGTAAGTAGAAAGACTTAAAAAGGCAGCCACATTCCTCTTTAGACATTGCCCAGCTGTGGGAAACAGAACTGTAAATCTCATCCTTGAGATGTTTTGAACATTTCTGGTCTGCATTCTAAACACTTCTGTGCATTCCAGTGGCCCTGCCCATTCCAGATTTAAAATGCTGTCTCTTCAGCTGGATATGTTGGTGACTTTGCAAGAACTGACAAACCAAAGGAAAAATTATAGGGCTGGATTCTTGAACTGGGTCCACAGGCCCAGCCACATCCTGTGTGATCATTAAGATTATCTCTGAGGGTGGATGAAAGCCAGTCACTCCTGGCATTGCCCTTCCCATGGTGTTCTGTTCATTCCACAATCCTCTTCAACACTGACATGACAGATACCTGCCTGATACCAGGCAGACAACACAGAGCATGCCCACCAGCAGTATGTGAGTTCAGGTAACTAACTCATCAGGGCCAGGAGAGAAGAGCCCTAAGGTGCTAGGCTCAGCAGAGGAGAGGGAGTAGTGTTAATGCAGTAGTGAACAGTGAGTCAATCTGCGTCCCCCAAGAAATGGTTGTCAAGTGTCAGGGCCTATGTGTCTATGGATAAAGAAAGCTGGAAGCTGCAGTGTACTGAAGTTGAGGATACTGGATGGATGGGTAGGGAAGACAAACAGGTCTTATCATTTTCATAGGCATTTGTTGAGTGTGACAGAAATATCATCTAACTTGATGGGTTTTTTCTTCAAAGACATTTCATCGAGAATGACCTTTCCACTCACACCTGAAAACATGGCTCACATAATGTAACATAGAATAAAATTCCCATTGTCCAATATGGTGGTCAGTTAATCAGAAATATCCATACTAGGTGAGCTTGTGAGAAGCCATCAGAGCAGCTCAGATCTAATGCTTTGAACCTTTGCACCTATTTTCACTCCCTTCTTGCTCTATCTCAAAGTTAGAGACTTAGGTAGGAAGATACTGTTTCGGGTCTCCCTCTGAATTTGCTGCAAAACTGTAAATGTAACATGTCTTCCACAGTTTGATTCCTGGGCTGGGTCTCTTGAAAGTGGATTACGTACATGATAGACAATGAGTTTAATGACCGTCTACAGTAGCTCTCAGCAGACACTGACCTAATCTGAATGCAGAGAACTTGTGTGGCCTGGTTTCTGCTTTGTACTGTTGACTCTTTATGGAAGGAGTCAGATACACAGTTTAATCCAGCCAATCAGGTAGAAGCTGTGACTGTTCCACCAAAAAGTGTACCATCAGTTCTGCTAGGCTCTGGGGAAGTCAGAAACACTGCTGCACTGTGGGTAATTTCTGAGGCACAGTTCCCTCCAGGGCACCGTGTCTGTAAGGACTTCCCCTGGAGAATGGATGGGACTGTAGTATGTGTGGTAAATGGGAAGCTCAATTTAATGGGCTGCGCAGGAACACATGCAGTCCTGAGGCCCATGGTGACATCTTGATCCATTCTGCAGGAGAATCTGTGCTTTCTCAGATCAGACTTGACCAAAGAGAGACACTCACACCCCAGCGTCTCAGAAGGAAGCAAAGAGGCCATGGAAGCAAGAATCCCACTCCTTCCTTTCTCTGGTTTCCTTCAGAGGAAGGTTGATAGTCTGGGATACACTTAATGGGTGTCAGGTCAACATGCTTCTGCTCACAGATGGAACAAATGCCAGAATCCCTCCGGTCATAGACTCAGCCCTGAACCTGTCACATGGTTAGGGTGTACTGGACCTTTCCCCGTATAGCCTCCTTACCCTGTCATCAGAAAGATGATGACTTGAGCACACAAACCGTCAGAAATGCCATCACTATCTCCCCTTCACTCCCCTCTTGGCTGGATGAGAGCTCAGCTCTGCCACTTTCCAGCTGAGCCATTGTTCGGAGCTCTTTAGGGACAGCCCCTGACACTGCTTCCTGCTGAGTCTCATGGGTTGTGGCTCCTGGAAGTGGAGCTCATGTCTGAAGTCAGTAGTGGCCAGGCCTTTGGCTCCCTGGAAGAGCTTGTGTTGAACAGGGGTGAGTGGCAAACTCAGAGGTCTCAAGTGAACAAAGCTGGCTTCTCTCCTCACTGGACAGCAGTGTGATGACTTTACATAAGTTCAGGCTTCTTTCCATGGCTCATGGCCATGGTCAAAGACTCTTTGGCTTGGACACAGCCCAAATTCCCCCAGCTTTTCCTTCCTGATCTGCAATTCTGTACACAGCTCTTACCTCGCTCTCAGGAGCCTGATGCACACCAGCAAACCTGTCATCTGTGATGCTTTGGATTTTTCTAGAATAGGAAAATGGCTCCTTTTGATTCTCAACAAGGCACATTTTCAGTATGGGCCCAAGGCCTAGAGGCATATTGCCTACTAGAGATTCACTTCAGTGCATGTATTTATTGAACACCTACCATGTGTCAGGTGCTAGGTTGGACTACATGGACAAAAGTTAGCCTTGAGGATCTAGAATGGTACAATTTACAGATAAAGGGCCAGTGTACAAGAGAGACTTGAAGCACACCACTTTTTATGATGTTATTCATTGAATAACAAACAAATATCCAATGGAAATATAGGTATTATGGCTGGAATAGGGTCAAAGGGTCATTCTGAAATTTCTCCAGGTCATCATTTCTCAGCAACAGGTGAGCCTCAGCCACCACATGTGCCATAGGTCTGCCCAGACCAGATTATCCCCTTGATATAGGCCAAGTGGGATGTCTCCCTAAACAGGAACCTTACACATGGTATGAAGTGTGAAGAGTCTGATTCAGTTGGAGAACTGTTAGGTTTGGGCTTGTGGTTATCACCTCATACCTCTTGCCTCTCTTTCCCTGTTTCTTCAGCCTAGAATTGCTGGCAGATGTTCAGTATGCTTTTGGACTGCCCTTCTACTCTGCCTACCAGGGCCAGTTCTCAACAGAGGAGCAGAGCCTGTCCCTGAAGGTCATGCAGTATTTCTCCAACTTCATCAGATCAGGGTATGTGGCCCACTGCTCTCCTGAACCCTATCACATGGTCCCTCCTATTCCTGTCCCTGAATATAAAGGTCACATTTTTTTAACCATTCAACTCACCTTGGCCACCAAAGCTGCCATTCTCTGCTACCTTTTCCTTGTCTTGGCTTCCCTGTTTCTCACCAAACAATGTGTAGATAAATTATAAAGATTATAATTATAAATTATAAACCATTAAGCCAAGGTTTTTAGCCTTTGTACTGTTACAAAGTTATGTATGTGTATTCTGTAGGATGACTGACAGTGTTCTGGACTCTGTCCACTGAATACCAACAGTTTCTATGCTGTTTACTTTACAAACAAAACTAAAGTACCTGGCAAACAGCTTATAGAATGCAAGGCTTATTTGAGGTCCCAGTTCCGAGTGGTTTATCCTTGGTTGCTTTCCATAATGGACAGTACATCAGGGCAGCAGAGGTGTATGAGAGGAGATTCATTACCTCATGGAAGACAGGAAAGAGAGAGAAGGGGATCAGAAGGTACAAACCACACAATCCTTCCTGAGTCCATTCCCGACTGAACAATTTCTGCCATGATGCTTTACCTCCTGAAGATCCAAAATATTTCAGGACAGTCCCACCATCTGGGAACCAAACATTCGGCACACGAACTTATGGGGAACAATTTAACATTCAAAACTGAGCACCCAATCCTGTTCTAACTATAAAAATCAAATATGTCTCTGGCAGCCAGGCATGACAGTATCACCTGTCATCCCAGCCCACAGGCTGATGCAGGAGGATTGGGATTTCCAGGCTAGCCTAATCTATATGGAAAGACCCAGACTCAAAAACTAAAATATTTTTAGAAAGTCTCCAAGCATTGCCCAGTGTCCCCAGGAGGAGAAACCAATGGGAGTAAAGCCATCCCATGCCCCTTGGATGTCAGCTGTGGGGTGCCATCCTGGCATTCCGGAACTCTTCTAGCTCCCACCTCCTCCCCAACAGCCTCTGACCCAGTCCTGTGATATGCCATTTCCCAGATATGTGGTTCTCCCCAACTCGTGGTAGTTTCTCTACTTCCTTGATCTCTTTGAATTTCCTAGAACTCTTTTAGTTCCTCAGGGAAGAGAGAAACATCCTGGCATAGCTGCAAGTTACTAACAACCTCCCACGGTAAAAGCAAATGTGCTTCAAAGCAGAGCAAATAAAGATTTATGAAGTTTGCTGTGCACATTGAAGGGAAAGGGACATTTCTTCTTGTTAGTGTTTTAAAAACTGTTTTCCTGAGGGAGCAGCAACCATACCAGACTCTCAGGCCATTCAGGTGAGCTCAGGGCAGCTACTCTGGAGAGTGGGCCATCTGAGCCAAGGCAGGTGGTGAGGACGCATTCTTGCTATGAGGGTGAGGGCTAGTGGGATGGGGCATCGGCTTTAGTGAGTAAAATGAACCATAATGAAGGCATCTGGAATAAAGAGAGAATATAGTGTCCTTAAGACACTTCAAGAAGAGTGAGCTAACAGCAGACATAATGAATTTCCATCCTTCTTGGAAGCAGAGAAACTACCATCTTGTTAGCTGATATCTGCACCCGGGTTCATGCAGCCCAAAGGAAGGCACTCACTTTTCCCTGGAGAGCTTCATGGGAAGGTTGCTTTGAAGGGAAATGGCAGTTTTCTCCCCATGAGTAGAGAGTGATTCATGCTTTATATTCTCAACTCTGCTCTGAGATTCTGAGGCCAAATGACTCTGTTGACAAAACAAACTGCCATGGAATCCTATGGCCTGAAGATAAATCTGTTGTTCTGCTTTCTCTGGGAGGCTATGTTACCTCCTTCATGGGATCTTAGTGTAAGAATTGCAAGGTGCCTCTGACACACCTTCTGATCCAGAGCTTGAATAAGCAAGGGCTTTTCAGAACCTAAGAATGGCATCCAAGTCAAAGGATACCAGAGTAAAAGGGGGTAGCGCTAAGCATTCAGAGAGCTAGGGCCGCATTGGTTTCTGAGTAGTGCCAGAAAGTCATGAATTGGATATGACCTGTTAGTGGTGATTTCAGAGAGGTTTTGTGGCCCAGTGCTTTATAATACCCAGCTAAACTTACCACTGGAAGCTGGAACAATGAGTTCCCATCTGGAATTCAAAGTTGAATGATTTGCCCTTGAAGACCAGAGAAAGACGGTTTTCTTCTCATTTCCCTAGAGATCCTAACTACCCACATGAGTTCTCAAGGAAGGCAGCTGAGTTTGCCACACCTTGGCCAGACTTTATTCCTGGAGCAGGAGGAGAGAGCTACAAGGAGCTCAGCGCCCAGCTTCCCAATCGGCAAGGCCTCAAACAAGCTGACTGCTCCTTCTGGTCCAAGTACATCCAGACTCTGAAGGATGAAGGTAGTAGTGCCCTGGGGACAAGAATTTGGGGGTGGTGTTGGATTCAGAACCTACTGATTAGCTTTGTGTTGGCTTACACTGCGTATATGGAGGCCACCAGGGCACATGGATACTGGAGGCATGGCCCCTTTTCATGAGATGCTCACAGTCCAAGGCTTTTTTGCTGCCAAAAGCCTACTGTTATGATGTGAGGCCATGCATGAGGGGGAAGAGTGAGGCTCAAGGAAAGGACATTGGACAGGATGGAGGGGCAAGTGAAGGTTGAGTGATGAATGCCAGCCAGCTTCTAGCTAGTAGCACTGGTGCAGAAAGAGAAGCCCTTGCAGGGCTGAATGGAAAATCACAGAGAACAGGAAGTAGTGAGGTACAAGGCCGAATTCCTACCTCCTGCTGCTGGGCTTCAAGGATAAAATGGGCCACAGTGAGCCATGGAGAATGGAGAAACAATAGGGCATCCTTAAGAAACTTCCAGGAGAATAAGGAAACAAATGGCACAACCCAGTGAATGTCTTTCCTCCTTCCTGTCACTGGAGTAGATAGCTGTACCCAAGGGCCTGAAGGGTTCCCAGAGGAGGGATGATTTGGAGAAGGGTCTAGAATGACAGTTCATCAGGCAGAGAGGGAAAGACAGTACATCAGAGAAGAGACTTTTCTCTGAAGTGTTTAGACTATCTACTCTACTTTTAGGATCAAGACCAAGTAAGTGCCTTGGCATCCACAAGTATTGCTGTACCCTTAGCATATCCCTGTATCCTGGGAATGAATCTGATATCTCTGGGGAAATGCTAGGGAATGAATTTGGGCCTTTGACTCTTACCAAAGGGTCAGTTCTAGACCAACCTGCCTTTCCGTTCTGTTTCAGATGGAGCCAAGGATACACAGTTAACCAAGAGTGAAGAGGAGGACTTGGAAGTGGGGCCTGGTTTAGAAGACGACCTCTCAGGCTCACTGGAGCCTGTCCCCAAGAGCTACAGCAAATGACCAACCCTGAGACCTCCCACCTTCCCTGCCAGTTCTACCCTAAACTGCCTGTCATGGTGATTTTACTACATACAGCAACCATTTGCTTTCAATAAAGTATGTGCATACAACAAAGCACTGATTATTCTGTGATGTGACTTCAAAGCATTTCTTGGTGACACCACACCAGGTGCCAGTGTAAATCTTCCTGACATTTGGATCCCAGGTTACTGGATTGTCATCATTGAGAAAGCTAGGTTTCTGTCTGAGACAGTCAGGCGAATAGAAAACCGTGCCACAGAAAATGAGGCTCTATCAAAGGCACAAACTTCACAGATGGTCACATCTAAGGAAAGGCAAGTTCCAGAATGAAAACAGGAGAACTAGGTCTGGGGTAGCGGTATAGCAAGAGACAAGGTCTGAGTCTATATGTGATAGGAGAGATGGTTCTCTCTCTCTCTCTCTCTCTCTCTCTCTCTCTCTCTCTCTCTCTCTCTCTCTCTCACACACACACACACACACACACACACACACACACACACACCACACAGGCTAAGTTGGAACAGGTGGAATTCGTTAGCACTCTCTGTCATTTACATGGCACATCATAAAATGTGTTCACACCCGTCATCTCACTTGAGTTGAGATCAAACTCAGTGACGCTTTGTAGGTTGGATGGGGCTCAGCAAGGCTAGGGGAGTGTTTGGATTCATAAAAAAATAGGGGAGGGAGATGGAGTATAACTAGTCCCCTGCCTTAAGTGGGATTCTGAAGCAGACAGCCCAACATGTTTAAATGGCTTAGGGCAAGTCCTTTGGCTAAATGGCTTCCAGCTTTGGCTTTTGTTAGACTTAACAGAGGACTTTTGCATCCCCAGGTACCCTCATCATACCAGGACCACATCAGGGATGAATTATATAATTTTTAAGGGGTAGGCCCAGACATTCAGGGACATCCGTGTACCCAGGAGTATCACCCTCTCACTCTCACGGGCCTTTGGTTTCTTTTTCTGCACAATGAGTCACCAGAATGCCTGTCACTTCAGATGTCAAAGACCAAAAACAAAAGCTGAATCCTAACAACTGTGTGTTATTCAGAAGCCAGCAAACCGAGGAGACAGTGGACTAATGTCATAAAAATCTGTCTTCTCTCAGTTCCAACCAGCAGGTTGTATGGGGGAAAGGGAGAGCTGGGGACAAAGGTAACTGCTCCGGAGCTCAGTCACCCTCCTTCAGGTGGTGAGCCACATCACTGAGACTGCAGATGCCTATGTCCCCCTTGCCTGTTCTCTTCCTTTATTAGAGAGTCATATCGATGTGGGGGCTCAGACGCCTCCTGAAATGTTCAGTTGGTTTCTGCTGGGATTAGCCTAGTCCTCTCTCAGGGGCATCTGGGCTTGGAGGGAAACTAAAACAAACCCCTAACAGGGAGCTGCTAAGCCCTGAATAATACGTATATGCGAATTCCTTTCTACAACATAAAGCACCCAAGGGAGACTTTCTCTCTGGGGCCTGTGCCCTTGATAGAGGCCTACTTTTTCTCTGCCACTGTCCACTGTTTGCCTGGCTTTCTTTCCCAGAGAGATGAGACTCCGCTTTCTCCAGTACTCAACACAGGGCCCAGTGCAGGATGGGTGTTCTTTATAACAGCAAATATGAAAGTTCTACCAGCAGATGCATCAATTATACTTATAGGGTGAACAATATTTACAAAGGTATAAAATGGAAGGACTTTTAATCTCCTCACTACATTCCATTTGCAGTAAGGACTATAGTGTCCCCTCTGAGGCTGTGGCAGCCTGCTCCCTGGAACTTAAGGCAACATGTAGAGTTATAGTTGTTAATCAGCCAGCATTAAATAGCTCAGAATCACCTATGTGGATCCACTATCATCATGAGAGTCATTCAAAGTCGGCTGAGAAGGCGAGAGAGGATCTGAGAGAGCGCAGCGTGAGAAGAGCTTGCCTCTAGGCATCTCTAGTTTTTAAGATGTAGGGAGAGGGATGTGGACCAGGGAATGTGTGCAGCTCCTAGAGATTGGAAAAGGCAAGGGGATGATGATTCCCCCCAGAGCCTCTAGATGGAGTCCACCCTGATGACATGGTTTCAGCCCACTGAAGATTCATGTTGGGTTTCTCACCTATAGAATTATAAACCAATGGACCCGAAAGTTGGTAGTGATTGTTATAGCAGCTATCAAAAGCTTATACATCATTAGGCCTGTTCAAATATATATCTTCTCCTGCCCTTGACCAAGCCACAAGCATGGTTAGCTCATTGTTTTCCTAATAAAAAGCCTTCTGTAGCATTGCCTTTGAAAATGGATGGCTTCAATTCTGCCACCTGGTTGGACTAAGGGATGGGCCATAAGGGTGGACACTTTGACGTTGCTAGTGAGCCCTGCATGTGTGTAGTGGGCACTGAAAAATGATATCTGCTGTTCTGTTCCCATTCTTTACAGCCTGAGGTAGAAAGCATTCTGCTATAGTAACAATGTCTGCTTGGCAGATTGTCCTGCTAATTGTAGGAACTATTTCATGGGACCAGGGAAGCATGACACAGCGTTTCCAGGTCCTTGATGTTAATGGTAGATTTTGGTACCTCCTATGTGCCAGTTCATGAGAAAGGTAAAGAAGAGAGACTTCAAAAGGCAGGCCATCAAATCTCTGTCTCATGGTGGCCCTGGAAAAACTTGAACAGCAAACATACAATCATCAGGATGTTCGGGATACAGGGACCCAAGTCTCTGTAGAGGTAAGGCCCAGGCAGCACACCACCTGGCCAACCTGAGGGAGCCGTTACAGAGCTAGGAACTCCAGACTCTGCATTCTGAAGTTTCTCAGAAACTGATGCCATAGAAGTTGTGTATCCCACCCCTATGAGGGAGAAGACAAGACCATATGTCTCAACAAGGCAGGCAAATATAGGCAAAGGCTTATCAAGCCACTACTCCATTTGACTTGAGCTATGGGCACACCCCTCTCAATGTGCCTAGCAACCTGCCATCAACACAGGTCCCACATCTGCATAGGTACCTGCCTGGGTACCTGCTCTAAACCATGGAAAGAAACCACTCCCCTCCACAATCCCTCCCTGTTACTAGTGGAACGCGTACTGGAACGTATTCCAGGAACTGACCTGGTATACACACAAGCAATAAGGCAAAGCTGTGTCCTCAACTGTTTAGAGAGAACCTCCTGTTCACCATCTTATTATGGAGCATAATAGATGTATATATTACCAAAATCGAATGCATTCTGGAAGGGACATGCTCAGTAAAGAAATTATTTCATGACCTGATCTGCAGAGAGTCACCCCAACTATCTCGTCTCTCAGCAACCAAACTCCTGCTCCTCTTCAACACCATAAAAGGAAACTTCGGACTTCATTTGAGGCCCATTGTCACTCTTGATAATGTATTTTTGGATCTGTCCCATTGCTTAGCCTTTATGTAGTTTCTTAATTCTTTGCAATCTCTGTGTCCATTTATTCCATTCTTAAATAAAAGGCCATGAAGCTAGAAATACCCAAGCCAACCCCTGGTCCCCTGAAGGACTATAGAACCCTGCTCTTTATCTGAAATGGTCAGAGGGCAAGTCACAAAACAACCCCAGGTTAAGTTCACACAAAGGTCATGAAGTGAATGGGGAATCAGCTATGAAGAACCACAATGACCTTCAGGCTTTAGCCGGAGGGAAGTGTGGACATTTGCTGGAAGCCAGGTACGGCCCATTTCCTTCCGGAGGGAAGTACCATGAAGCAAGTGATCTTTTTTTAACGAAATCAAGAGACATCCCTGTAGGTGCCTTCTGTCCCTCCCCCAAAGAGGCAGTAGATGCCCAGCATCTAGGAGCTCCCTTTATCCTCACCAAATCTGGGAGGAATAGCTCCTCTCCGGCTATCTTAGTCCATCCTAGGACCAGGCTAAGCCCAAATGGCTCGTTAGAAACAAGGATTCCTAAAGGGGCATTATGATATCTGTAATTGCAGCTCTTTAGGAAGCTGGGGCAGGAGGACCACAAGTTTACATGGGAATCACATAATGGAATCTCCAGTTCTGAATGAATAGCATCTCTGGGTAGGCGGCCTCTCAACAGCCTTGCATCCAGCTTTCAGTGATGTCCTTCACCAGGTGCCCACCTGATTCCTGTCACCCATTTCTCTCTCCATAGCACAAAAACCATGTCACCTGTCTCACTTTCCTTCTAAGAAAGGTGAGGGTTCAGCCCACCTCTTATGCCTCCACAAGTTGGGTAGCAGCAGAATTTCCTATTCTTCTGTGGGTTGCTTCTATAACTCTGAACAGTACGTTCTCTTAGCTCCTTGCTTTGCTAACAGTTTCCTGTGTAAAGATGAGTTGTTCAACTCTTTCAACCACAGCCCCGCCCCACCTCACTTATTTCCCGTCCCTTGCCTTGTCCCTAGCAACCCTCTCATTTTGACCAGCCACACTGTATTTGACCTTGTCCTAAAAATCTCAGCTAAGTTTTCCAGGGTCTGCCCATAAGGTCCTACACCTAAAAACTAGTTAGCCCCACTGGCCCCAGCAAGACTTTGTATTGTCCATAGGCCAAACAACATGTGGGAATCATGTACCACATCACATTCTCATGGCCCATTGCTTAATTCTAGAGTCAGTTTCTGTGTCGGCCATGGTATGGCAGAGTAAATGTTATTTAACATAACTTACTTTCCTCTTTTCTTCTTCCTTCCCTTAGGACCCTAACTCTACCCAACCAGATCTCTTCCTACCCGGGGCAAAGCTGTAGAGCCTCAAAGTTGTGTTCAGTCTGAAGTCCAAGGGAGACAGTCATCTCCAGATAGCTATGAATGTGGCTCAACACATCTGTAGATGAAAACATCCTGATGAAATGTTACAAGGTAGAACACCTGTGGAAGTCACCCCTCTCTCTGTTGTTTCTGTGGGAATTGGTGCTCTGGCCTTCAGAGGGAAGAAAGCAAGCGACAGTCAGTAGAGAGAGAGACTATGGGAAGAGTCTCGGAAGCCAACAGTGGTGCAGTGGCAATTCTTGGTTTTTAAAAAATGTCACTGAGCCTGGGCTGGGTCCCTCCCAAAGTGAAGTGGGGTCAGATCTTCTTCCAAACCCTTTGCTGGTCCTTCCATAATAACCATTGGGATTTTTTTTCAGCCTTTTTGTATCTCACTGGATCTCTCTGACGAGAACTCAGGGTTCTCCCTTCCTTGTTCTCTCATATTTACATTCTAATAGCCATTGAATATAATCATATGTCACCAGGCCAGGTGAGGGTAGAGTGGAGAAGAAAGAACTCGTATCTTTTCCTGGAGGATATGACTCCTCTGTTCCTCTGACTGACAAGATGCAGCCAGAGGAAATGCTGCTCTATGTGGGCAAATATCAATGAAAAAAAAATCAATCAAATTAGGAAGACCCTGGTGTCAAGAGCAAGCAGACTGTGTAAGTCTATGCCATTTGGCTCATCAGTAGACAGCAGGTATGGCTACATGTATGTGCTGTCTACACCAGGTCGGTCTTAGAATATCAGAAGAAAGTAATGCTGAAACATCTGCTTGAGGTCTAAATATGCCAATTTCTCCCCCTATCCTTTGGGTACCTCCCTCACTGTAGCCTTGACTCTAAAGCCAGAAACCGTACCTTCCTGACTCTCTGTGCTAGAAGTCCTTGAAAGACATGCATCTCCACCCATCAGGGGTGATCTGAAAAGGAAAGAAACTTTCCCCGAGGAGTATGTGGAGGGTCTATCACCCTGTAGATGTTCTGGAGGAGAACTTCAGGTCTGCGTTGGGGGACTCTCCCCGGATGCAACATTTCCCACCAGAGTTTGTTGATGTCAGCATTATCTCTCGTGTCTTCTCCAGCCATGTGCACGAAGGACTTCATTTGTCCCAGGATCTCTGAAAGTTTATAGTCTTCAAAGTGAAGCCTACAGCTCATTGCCCTTTGAAGAACAAACTATAAATACACTGAGTCATTAAAAAGAGGAAGGACTGCACCCGGACACCAAGAACATGTAAATGTGACCTGAATAGACCTCTGAGACCACAGTCTACTGGGCCTTCACGTCTCCTGGCTTCTTAAAAACCCCAAGCCTGCAGAATGAAAGCTGCAAGCCACCAGTGTCCCATGCAGTGACCCTGTATGTGTCTCCCTAGGAAGATCATAACCTTAGACTGGGGTGAGTTACAAGTCTTTGGCCATGGTCAACCTCCCTTTCTGAAGAAAGAAAGGCAATGGCCTACAATGGGGAAGGACTAGAGGTGGCCTCAATGGTGAAGGACATCTTTGGAAGATGTGTCTGTCCATATGGAAACTTTCCTGAATGATGAATAAGACTGTTACGGCTGAGGTTACTTTAGGCAAGAGAGCATTATCATTCAAGACATCAGGGCCTGGCTTGGCTCAGTGATGTAGAGGGACACACTGTAATTTAAAAGGATTTAGAAGAAAAGCTGTGATACCGATCATGGCCATATTTTCTTTTCTTAAAAGCCATTGACAGCGTAATATGTTGTGTGCCAGTCATTTTTGTTCACACATGAAATGATTAGGTACTAAGGAATAAATTTCTGAGTATCCCAAATCTGTGTGGATTAGAGGTGAAAAGGCTAAACCAAAAGAGCTTTGAATTTCTTTTGACCCCTCCCCAAAGAGAAAAGCAGACAAATGACAGATGTTTTCATTAGTAATGACTTTGCTTCCATACGCCTCTCTTAACATTGCATCATATACTGTAGGCAGACATGAAGAGATTTCCTTAAGAGATCAAAATTTTGAGTCTGGGAAGACTTATTTGGGAAAAACAGAAAGGACTCTCTGAGTACCAGGCATGTGTGACAATGTGTCTCTCTTTTTGGCTTCTGTGTCTTTTGTCCTGTCAGTTTCTGTCTCTATGATTAAGCGTAGAAATCTCCCCCCGAGCTAGGTTCTAAGTCCTCAGTGCTCAGAGGCGTTCTTCCAGAGTGGTGGTGGCAAAGCACAGAGGTTACACCACACCACTGACCTTTCCCATTCTCCTAACTGCTAACACATGAGGGAGCTATAACAATTAATGATGCCACCTGGTAGGCAGGCTCATACCTGTGACTCCATCTGCTATCTGGTTGAGTGGCTCAAGCCAGTACTGTGCAGAGCAGAACTTCCAGAAGTCCTCCTGTGCCTTCTGCAGAGAGCTGTGTCATCTAGCCTCAGCCTCCAGGAAGGCAGCAATACCATGTGAGAGGCTCCCGAGCTGCCTATGGGGCAGCTGGGAGGACTCAAGCCCAGGCACGCAGGCCTCAACCCTCCCAAGTGTTCTCTCCTGCTTGTCTCCTGACACTCCACAATGGACATAAAGCCTAGGTCTACTATATCCATGGGGTTTACAGGAGTGTCTCAACGTTTACCCTGATGATTCCCAGCAGCCCTTCATGACTAGCCTTCACTTTACTGCATTGCCAGGAAGAAACCCCAGCTTAGCACCACTCCTGCAACCAATACACGAGTGTGTGGTTCCTGCCAGCCAGTCCTAAGAGAGCTTGTTCCCTGTCCCTCCTTACACCACAATAACATCTACATCAGATGCCTGGCACAGATGTTTGGCTACAGCTCTCATACCAGATGCCCAAGCTCAAATCTTTCTCTCAGCAGTGTAGCCATGGGCAGGAGTCCTCACCCTTTTGGTATTAGGTGAAATGCATGCTCTTTCAGCCATTTATGTGACAAGACAATGAACAATTGTATGCAGGAGTCTGTCAAACAGCGTCTGCCATGATTTGCCCCCGGGAGAATTTTGTTTACTGACGTGTCTAACCATTGATGCCCTGTTCTTTCCTGACTCTGAGATCTTCTCTTTGAGGACATCCTGAAATGTTCTGCCCACTTCCCCAGCATCAGCTGCTCTGTGGAAAAGAAAGTGAGGACATTAAGAGCAGGTCTATGTTAGGATCAGCTGAGTCTTATCTTCTCCCTGATGGCCTGGGCTTCAGCCTTAAAGGAAACCTTTAAGAAAGAGATAATGGAAACTAACCACCCTGTGTCAGTTACTGGACCATCTGATTGAGTTTGGTCACAGTTCTGTCTATTCCATCATTGGTCTAAAGCTTTGACCTCCTTCCAAAGGAACACAAAAATAATGGCCTGTGCTAACTTTGAGGCACATAAAACCACAACCAGAATATTTGACCCTATCTTGGTTTGTTTTTATGTAAGCTTAGAACAACCTCATCACTTCTACAGACGCAGAGTTGGGGCTGATCTTTCTGATGAGCCAGGAGGACATCTAACCACAGGCTCAGGGACTTTGGTTCATTGTGCTGGTTAGTTTTAACTGTCAACTTGACATAATCTAGAATCACCTAGAAAGAGTCTCAGTGAGGAAATACGTAGATGTGGTTGGTCTGGAGGTGTGTCTAGGGAGATTGCCTGGATTGTTAATTGATTTAAGACTTCAGCTGACAATGAGCAACGCCATTCCCTAGGCTCAGCTCTGTACTGTATCAAAGTGAAGAAAACTTAAGAAAAGTATACAAGTAAAGAAAGCAAGCAAGTGACAAGCGAGCAAGCAAGCAGCATGACTGTACTTACTTCTTTATGCTCTTGATTGTAGGTGTTATGTGACTAGTTGCTTGAGGCATGTGAAACTGCTTGCGATGGAAACTCCTCTCGAATCCCTGCTTGAGTTCTTGAGCTTAATGTTCCCAAATGATGGACTATGGCTTGAAATTCTATGGTAAACCAACCCTTCCCTCTCTTACGTTGCTTTTGACAGGACATGTTATGACAGTAACAGAAATGAAACTTGAATACTCAACCACTGAGTATATGTGTCACTTCAAACGGGAGCCTTGCCTTGAGAAGCCTTCTTACATTTGGACCATGGAGAGCAAGGTGAAAGCTAGAGAGCATCAGTTTTGCCCTCCAGGGACTTGGATGATGCCACTTCCTTATCTAACCCCAGCCACCGTCATCAACCCCTTGCTCAGCTGAGACCTGTCCTGAGGACAACCGGTCTCTTGTGCACTGGCTGGCATATTTCCCATGCCATCGCCAGTCATCATTCAAGCATTAAAGACAGAAATTGAAGCTAGGCATGGCGGTACATATCTTTCATCCCAACCCTTGAGAGGCAGAGGCAGGAGGACCTCTGTGAGGCTTAAAGCCATCCTGGTCTACATAGTGAGTTCCAGGATAGCCATGGCTACACAGAAAGACCTTGTCTCAAAAGCAAAATTAAACAAAGATGCAGAGATCTCTCCAACTTGCCCACTAACATCCATTATTGAAACAGGAGAAGGCAGGAAAGGCATTTGGGCTGCTGAATGCCCAAAGCCAGCACATCTGACAATGACCTTGAAGCATGTGTAGGAAGGAGGTGGGGGGAAAGGCATGTGCACATACATGAGAGCACTCACCTTCTCTTCTGCCTGGCACTTCCTTCTTCTGACCTCCCTTTCCACCTTCATCAATCCCTCTAGGGAGATAGGAATGTTCTGCTCCTCCATAGATGGTCAGATTGTCATTTGTTGTCATTGCCTACTTGGGTACTGGCTAGAAATCAGCTCCAAGCCTCCCTCCTCCAGAAAGCAGGCACTTTGGGGGGCATGCAAGACATCTTTCTTACTTCCCATGGCTCTGGAGTCTATGGAAGTAGTCCCCTGCCTGCCACTTTTTCATTCTTTCTTGTGGTGACCTTTTCCTTTACTAACATTTCACAGCTCCAGTTCCCATCCCTCAAGACTTGGGAAGCTCATCACCCTTCCCAAGAACTCTGGAGAAAGTAATGAGACAGATGTCTAGAGTCCTGGAAGCTCAGAGATCCCCTCCTGCCCCCGAGGCCTGCCCCCCCGAGTAGTGTTCTCATTGGGCTAGACCCTCCAAGCAACCATCAGAAATTTCATCTTCTAGCAGGACAACCAGATTCCACCATGGTAGCTGTTCACAATTAACACCCCCTATGCAGTCCTACCATGCCATCCCACTTTCACCATGACTCCTTAGGAGAATAGACTGGATAACTCCCCTGGGAAGAACTGTGATGTGACATGAAGATGACCTCTACTCTTGACAACACAGCTTTGGCAAGAAATCCAGCTCCCTGCCTGTGGCATTGCAAGTCACCCCAAGACCCCACTGTGAAGGCCAAGCAATGGGCCTGGGGTGCCCTGCAGTAGGCCTGATGTGTCCCATGCAGCTCCCCAAGTAAGTGTTCCCCCTGTTCTCTCTCCCCCAGTGTTTGTTGTTTTGAACTGAGCCTTCTCAGTCAACATCAGTCCCTGCATCTGCTGCCTTCTTCCTGGAAGGTCTTGCACTCACTGATTTCTTCCCTCACCATCTGCTCAGACTTGCAGCTTAGGTAGAATTACTAAGGGCCGAGGTCATGAACACAGACCACAGAACATCAGGAAACCACTGAATGTACACTAACTAGATCGTTCTGATTCTTGGCCATCCTATCCGGTTCCGGCCTCAGAGTCCCATTGGCTTGTGAAATCTAGAGAGAACTAATCTGTATTCTCTCTCCGCCCAGGTCCTGAATCTGGCCTTTCTTTTTTTTCAGCCTATTGGGAAAAAGAAAACATAAAATTCCTCTATCTCATCAGATAACACAGCTAGTGTATTCTCGTGACCTGAGTAGGGCAAGCCAGAGATGTTTGGAAGTTTGCTTTTCCAACCTCAAAGGCCTATTAAGATGTTTTTCTCGAGAAACAACTATATAATTTTCATCTAGTTTCACCAGGAAGTTTCAGAGGGTCTGAGATGATAGCAATTCCTCAGTGTGCTTTGGTAAATTCCTATGCTCGCTTCCAGGTCCTCTCCCACTGTCATGTTGATAATGTGGGAGACCCCATGACTACACACTGATAGAACAGTATGAAGTAGAGAGTGAGGGAGCCAATACACTGCTTTTAAAGAATTCAAGGTGTGGGTCCTCTCTCTCTCTCTCTCTCTCTCTCTCTCTGTGTGTGTGTGTGTGTTTGTTGTGTATGTGTATGCATACATATATGTGTTTTAATGTGAATGCGTGTCCATGAGTGTATGTGTGTGTTGTGCTGTGTTTATGTATGTGTACATGCATGTGATGTGTGTGTTTTGTGATGTATGTGGGTGTACAAATGTGTGCATGTATTTGTGGATGTAGTCCTTGTGCTGGTGGGGATGTGTGTGCATGTGGGAGCTTACATGTGCTGGGGTTGAGGTGGTATGTGGAGTGTTTACACAGGCCAGAGCTAGAGGTCCTGTGGAGTGTGGGAGAGAGAGAGAAATTTGTGTGTGATTTAAGATTTCTCAGCCTGCCTCTTGCCAAGTGGTTTCCTCTGAAGCTCAGACTCAGCCCATATGGCCTGGGGTGGAAAATACCACTGCAGGCAGCCAGTCCCTGACTCATTCTGAAAGCCTGCAGGCTGCTGCTTACTGCTGTGTGCCCCACACTCAAATCTGATCAGTCCTGCCTCCAGGCTCTTCCTTTGAGGACCCATATTCCTCTTGGAAAGCTTGCAAAGGAGCGTGGAGACCCTGGGGTACCCGTCCCACCTTGACTCCCTCTCTCCTACCTGGTCTCCTCTATGGACCTACTCTGTAGTCAAAAGTCTCCCAACTGCAAACTCCTTAACTAGTCCCAGGGGCCCATAGAAGGTATCTTCAATGTCCCACAAGTCCTTTGGCCCTCTCTGCTCTCTTTCTTCTTTATCTCCCTTGCTTCCTGTTCTACCTGCATAACCTTTGGTGAACACATCACTTTAAAGCCCTGTAGAAATGACAATATCACCTCTGGAGGAAAACTGAAATGAATGAATGAATGAATGAATGAATGAATGAATGAATGAATCTTTGTGGAAGTGGGCATTGGTACTGGAAATGAACCCTGATGCTCAAGATTCTACCAATGAAACTTTGAAAGGACGTTCAATCCCAGGTAAAATTGAGATGCAGTGTACACTCTCACGAGGAGAGTTGCTCCTTCGTGGGCCTCGGCATGTACGCTGTTCATTCCCTTCCTCAACTGATGGCAGTGAGGGAGGCCCCCTTCCAGGGGAGTTTCCCCACTGTTTCCATGCTGTAGGAGTACTTCCTGTGATACAGCACAGTGTGAATGAGTGGGGAAAGGTGCAGGCACATTTCCTCTGCTTCCAGGCAAAGGGTCTACATGAGTTGTTAACCCGTGTCAGTACTTCAAGGTTGTAAAATATTTTTTATTTTATAAAGGAAACATTCAATGCCTACACCTCAAGTGCTTCTACCTCTGATCTTCTACCCGTGGTGGGAGGGCGGGCATGGAAGATTCCCAAGGTTTGGAAGCATTCATCCAACGCCATCCTCCATTTGCAGGTGGATATTTTGACGATCTCATAGATAATCAACCTGTCTGTCTTCTTGTCTTCCATCTCGCTGCATCCTATGGAGACTCTAAAATGACTCCCTCCACATAGGTTTGGCCTAGTGTTGGTGACCCTTGACATGCTGAGTATGTATCTGACCTACAAGATCATATCCAGGGACCTAGGGCTTGCATTTTCAAGGCACAGATTCTGCGAGTGTTAGAAATACAGGCACTGATATCCTACTGAAATGTGGGCCAGCCACTGCTGTATTTATAGCTGGCAGGGAATGTGATGGGCTAGCATCTCCCAACTGTACGTTGTTTCTACGTAAAGGGAGTCCTCCCACCTCCTCTTGCATACCCACATAGACGCTATACACACTCTTGGTTGCATTCCCAATCCACTGCCCGGAGACGGCCACAGCAAGAGGTTTCCTCCCAATACAACAGTTTCTTCTAAGCAGAGTAAATGGCCATTTCTACCTATCACCCCCTCTTCTCGAATTTACCAGACTGTGAGCATAGGCAAAGATAAACCTGCTGCTGTTTTCTGTCACTGTGAGTGTCCCCTCCCATCTGCCTGTTCTTCCTGGACCCTGGTCTCTCACTCACATTTGTCCCTGAGGCAGCAAGAAACAAGTTTCCTGCTGGGTTCTAGCAGTGCAGTGTGCTGTGGAAGACTTAGGACAATTGATGATGCTCACCTCCCACACAGCCCTGCAAGGTGCCACTGCAGGATAAAGTTGGGCCCTGTTTGACAGGGGTTACCTCCTTTTCAGCTGCTGCTCATAAGTCCCAGAAGAAATTTCAGATGCATCATTAACTCACTGGATCCTGAATTATGCAGTCAGCCAATGGGCAGAGATTGAATTCGAAGTCTGTTCTACACCCCCTTTCCATCTCGCCAGGTAATGGCTTGCACACATTTGGCGACAGCTGTAGTCACCGCAGGTACACATAGAGCCTCTGAAGGAGAATCTCCCCATCTTCTGAATTCTAAGGTCACAAGATACAAGTAGGACCTTAGTTTCTTTCCCTCTTGCTGGAATAAACTATGCAAAGGAATCCATTCAAAGGGGAGCTAGTTTATTCTGGCTTACAGTTCAAGGTCCACAGGGTTAGGGAAGTCGGGGGACCAGGAGCTTGAAGCATCATGTTGGCAAAAGCGGGTTGAGCACACACTGCTCCTCACCATTTACACTGTCCAAAAATCCCAAGCAGGGAATGGTCCCACCCACCATTAAAGCAGGTCTTATATTAATTAACATTGTCAAGATAATCCCCTCTAGCAGTGGTTCTCAAATTTCCTAATGCTGCGACCCTTTAATACAGCTGCACATGTTGTAGTGACCCACAACCAAAATATTATTTCATTGGTAATTGATAACTGTGATTTTACTACTGTTAGGAATCATGATATAAGAATTAGTAAGCAGGATATCTGACGTGTGACCCTTGTAAAAAGGGAGTTTGACCTCCAAAGGGATATAGGCCCACAGGCTGAGAACCTCTGTCTTACAGGCCTGCCACATGTCTGTCTTCTAGACGATTCTAGATCCTGTCAGGATCACAGGTGTGAAGCACATGAATGCTTTAGGTCCCTATCCCCATCCTTCACCAATGACACCATGTCTTCTAGGAATTGACCTTTATGTGTTAGAATAGCAAGAGAGGGCCATGTGTGCTGGACTCTCTCAGGGTGGGCAAAGGAACAGATGGACTGCAAGTTCTCTACCCAGAACCACCATTCTTCTCTGGGCTGTTATAAGAAAATAAGTTAGAGCTTGCTCAATTTGGAGTATATCCAAGAGGTTTTTATGTTTAATATACTGTACTGGGATTTGGGGGGATTGCAGGAAGTTGTTGAGGAAGAAGGCTTTTCCTCCAAGTGAGTAGTGGCTACCATTGGGTAGGAGTGTGAGCCCTAGAGGAGGTAGTCTGGGTGTGTTAGAAACAGTAGATTCTTGGACTCGGGAAAGTTGAGATGTGACCCATAACCCTTCAAGAGCAGCTTGAAGACAACAGTATCACAACCATATTTTCTTTAAACATGTTCATTGCTTTGTTTGAACTGTAAAAGTCAGATAGTTCCATATGGGAAGTGTTACGTATAAAAGGAGTATAAATACAAAACCTATAGCCCCGCCAGACTGCTGTCCAATAAGCACTGTAAATATTGTAACATATGTTCTCCTGGGCTTCGGTCTCCTTGTGTGGGTGAATGGACGTTTACGAAACTTCGCTAATTCTTTACATACATTTTACATCCTCTCTTTGTTTTCTTACATCTGTTTCCATGGACTGTTTCGATTTTCTACTAAGACGTCAATGAAGCCACCAATGAAGTTGAAACTGAAACTTTTTTAGAAGTGTATTTTTCTCAAAAGACACATTGTGCACGAGGCACTGAGTGATCAATATATTTTATCCCTTCTCTCTTTTAGAAGAAGGAAGGTCTACTTCTCTTATTTTCCAAATCAGGAATCAAATGTTTGGATAGATAGGGTAAGTTGTTGTAATAACAGAGTAACTGGGTCGGAAAGACGTTCAGCAGTTACTGCTATTGCAGAGAGCAAGGTAGGTTTCATTCCCTGCTCGTACATGATGACTTACATTCACCTAAAGCTCTGGGTCAGGAGATTCATTGCCCCCTTCTGGCTGCTGTGGGCTCTTGTACATACATAAACTCACACAAAGGATAACACACACACACACACACACACGGATGTTATTGCCAGACATTACTTTAGAGTATACCAATAAGAACAGACAAATGAAACATTCTCACAGTGTTCTGCTCTATTTGGAGTTGATGGGGCAAAATTAATAAGTGAATACAGAAATTAATAAGATAAGGACAGAAAGCTTACTGTAAATGGTTCCAAGTACCATGAAGAATTAAAAACAAAAACAAAAACAAAACCAGGAAGTGGAAATGGGCTATCAACCAGCAGGGAAGTTCCTTGGAGGTCAGGTGATAAAGACCAATAATGGCTGGAAGGTACTGAGGGTGTGGACCATGCATTTATTTATATGGATGGTATATGGATAGGAAGCACCCCACTCTCAGACTCCTGTGGTAGGTCCTGTGATTCAGAAGTAGTTGGGGCACAAAGGCTTGGACTTCATCCATGGTTTAACCCAGGAATGGCCCCATTGTGGGGAGCCAGTGGATGTATAGTTTAGTTCGAGGAAGTAAGTTCCTGATAATATGGCTGGGAATGTGCTGGATAGGTTTTTTTTGTGTGTCAACTTGACACAAACTAGAGTCATCTGAAAGGAAGGAACCTCAATTGAGAAAATGGGTTCATAAGATCGTCTGTAAGCAAGCTTGAAGGGCATTTTTTTTTAAAATTAGTGATAAATGGGAGAGGGCCCAGACCACTGTGCATGGGGCCATCCTGGGCTGGTGATCCTGGATTCTATAAGAAAGCAGGCTAAGAAAGCCATGAGAAGCAAGCCAGTAAGCAGCATTTCTTCATGGCCTCTGCATCAGCTTCTACATCCAGTTCCAACCCAGTTTGGGTTCCTGTCCTGACTTCCCCAATGAGGGTCTATGATCTGAAAGTGTAAGCCAAATAAACCCTTTCCTCCCTGAATTTCTTTTGATCATGACATTTCATTGCAGCAATAGAATCCTACCTAGGACAGAGTATATCATCCTTGCCTCCTTTCTGCCTGTCTCTCTTTGCTGGCTGCCATGAGTTAAGCAGCGTGGCCCCATCACCACAGTGTTTGCCTCATCACAGGTCCACAATAGTTGATCCAGCCAGCCATAAACTACAACCCTGAAATCATGAGCCCAAATCAGCTCCTTGACATTTTCATCTCAGGCTTTCATCATAGGGACAAAAGTCTGACTAACACAGTGCAGAACACAGCAGAAACAAAGTCCCCAGGGCAGGAGGGCACTTGTCCTGTCTGAGAGCTCGGAAACAATCAAATGGTTGGGGCAGAGTGAGCTGGAGAGATGGGGGAAAGGTAAGACTTGAGATTTGAGACAAAGATCTTGTGACTTCCGATTTTACAGACGAGGCCAATTGAAGAGAGAGAAAAAGTTCATACTAGTATGAAAGTGTTGTTCTGGTATTTTGTGGCTCCGATCATTACAGAAACCAACGTGGACACTACATATGGTTTAACAATGGCCCTGATAAAGCAGTCCTCCACCAGGACAAAGTATTGAGGCTGCTGGACAGAGACTCCATCTTCTCCCTGGCCCGCATGCTATGATTCTGAGTCATGGTCTATGCCTTCTCCCTGTTCTCCCAGGGGGGAAGGTCTCAGATACCTGTGGTTGCCTCTTGACAACATTCTTGGATAACCCTAGTGGGTTTTCCCCGATCCTCAATGTGTATCAGTTACTGTCTCGTTCCTGGAAAAAAAATTCAGACAAAAGCAATTTAAGGAAGGGAAGGTATATTTGGTTCAAGTTTTTTTTTGTTTCTGGGGATACGTTCTATCATGGTATGGAAGGCACGGCATCCCAAGAGTGAAGTAGCTTAGCCCCACTGTGCTCACAGTCAGGAAACAGAGACTAACGAATGCTTGTCCTCAGCTCCTTTCTGCTACTATTCAGCCCATGGTATGGATTACATTTAGGGTGAGTTTTCATGCTCAGTTAACTTAATCTAGATAACTGCTCACATGCCCAGAGATTTCTTTCCACTGTGGCTATAAATCTCATCAAGTCCACAATCACACTCACCATCCAGATTAATCTAAATCCCCCCGTGTGGGATGTCCGCATAGTTTCCCACACACTTCCCCGAAATGTGCATCTTACCCCAAGATTTCACCTGGAAAAACTCAGACGTGGACAACTTGTGTGTGACTCGGGATGAGGTGGAGGATAGATGTATCCAGTGGAACGTCACACAGCCTGTGGTGTTTGGGGAACACGTGCCTGGGTCAGTATGGGTGGCACACGTGGTCCCAGGCTCATGTCCTGGTGGAGACTCATGTCTGAGTGGCAGACCATAAATTTAAAACCAGAAAGGAGACAGTAAGCAGCTCCTCGTGGAAATACTGGGCAAACAGAATGATGTCCTTTGCTTCCAGTCGCTTGAGGAGCCTCGGAAATCTTGCCCCCTTCCCCACTGGATAGCTGGTGAGAGTACAGGAGGGAAGACAAGTCTCTTTTTGCTCTGTGGATTTCGGGATCTCTCTCTTCTACCTGGCTCCCCTCTCATCCTGAACCCCAGAAGGTCTGAATGGAAGTTGCACTGTGGTGTTGAGAGGGCAGCCCTGGAACTTCCAGGAAAAGCAGCTGACCCCATCTCCACCCCACCATCTGAACAGCAGGAAATTCACTGGAAAATGCTGGGTCATGCAATGTCCCATTCGTGTCACCTCCTTTCAAAACTTGACATCATGGGTGGGAGTACAGACCGACAACTCTCAGTTGGGTAATAATGGAAAGTGTGGGCTTGCCACCCACCTGGGTTCAGTCCATGGCTAAGGCATTTAATGCACTGAGGATGAGACTCTGGCCTGTGTAAAAAGAGGTGTGGCAAGTTGCCTCACACCCACGAAACCTCAGTAAACCGCAGGTGATGCCAGGAGCCAGAAGAGGCACCTGAAAGAACAAACTTTACCAGACTCACTCAGGGTCAAGTCTGCTCTCTGCTAATCCTGCATCCTTGAGGAACCCATTTGATCCTGTGCACCTGCCCTCATTTAGTCTAAAAGGTCGTGTGCAGACATCCTGGTGGTTGACCTACAGGATGTGCTTCCTTATGGCTTTCCCTCTGTTCTGCAGAGCCAGCTGCTTCCAAAAAGACTGAAGGGAAAGGGAGCAACTGCATAGGTAAAGGACTCACACTCGCCTCAGCAGCAACGAGGTCAGGCACCTTCCAGAAGGATGCTAATAGCAGGTTTGACTTAGTGGTCCGGGTGCAGCCCTTTCCTAACCCTCATCACATGCACCATGGCCATGAGCAATGAGACTCAGAATCTAGTCATCTAGGTAAATGCTTTGAGTATAGAATGTTCTAGGATACACAAGTATTCATCTGATGAAACTAAACAGTGCTTATTATTTTATTTTATTTTCGTGATTATAAAAATAAATGTTCACTACAGAAAACTTTTGAAATACAAACCAGAATGAAAAAAACTCACCCATAATTTCATCAAGCTTTGAGTATTTCTCCACTGTGTCTTTTTCATTCTTGGCCTTTCTGTGCATGAAGTAGCCAACAGATGGTGAATCTTACAATCTTAATTAATCAGCTTTTTCAAATGCCTGGATTATTTCATTTCCCAAACATTCTAGGGCTACACCCTGAAATCACTCAGTTGTCTGCATTCTCACAGGCTCTCTGATGCCAGTGGGCATCGAATCCCAGATGTGCCATGAGAGGAGACATGGCCCCATTATGTAACCTAGTCTGACCTGAGACTTACTCTGTATCTTAGGCTGGTTTAGGCTGGTTTGGAAGTGACCATCCTCTTGTCTCTTCTTCCTTAATGCAAAATCACAGGTGTGCAATACCGTATCTGACTTTATGTTTCATTCCTCAGAGTATTTGATATGGGGTCTTTGTCCTCTTCTTTTTTTTAGTTGAGGCTTAATCAAATTTTATTTAAAATACCATTTTAAAATATATACATAAAGGCAATGGATTCCATCTATGACTGGACAGGTCTGAATTCACCTTGGGTTACCAAGTATGTCAAATTTTGGAGTTGGAGCTACAACTACTATTTGTTGGTAGTACAATACGTTTGTAAACAAGGGTTAGACTCTGCTACTGTGGGCCCAACCTGACATATGTGCATAATCTAAGCAAGGGGAAGAAAGACGGTCTGCTGTGAGAGATTCAGCAACCATAGTCCAGTTTGTGAGAATATTGGACTCAATGGATTTAAAGACTCCTTGAAAAACAATGTTGTATGCTGTCTAATAGCACACACATGACCCTGTGATTTTTAGTAAATCTTTTAAAATAGTTTCTTATTTGAATAATAGAGTTTAAACAGAATTGATCCTAGATGCCTGGGGTGTCTATGGGTTGCTGGAGTGATCTCATTGGTGGGTAGAGTTGTGTATGGTACAGGCTTCAGAGGGAAGAGATGGCAAAGAGATATCCCATAGCTGTGTAAGAAGGTGAAGAGTGGCTGGCCAGTGGTGGCGCACGCCTTTAATCCCAGCACTTGGGAGGTAGAGACAGGTGGATTTCTGAGTTCAGGGCCAGCCTGGTCTACAAAGTGAGTTCCAGGACAACCAGGGTTACACAGAGAAATCCTGGCTTGAGAGACAGAGAGAGAGAGAGAGAGAGAGAGAGAGAGAGAGAGAGAGAGAGAGAGAGAAGGGTGTGAGATTATGACCCATACTTTATTTGCCTCCAGGTTTCTATGATCTAACACAGAGTCTAAAACACACTCGTGTGTCCAGTAATCTTAGTGTGTCCATATACAATTGATAAGGAATTATTAACAAGTTCAATTTGAAAACAAAACTCTACTAGGACTACAAAAGTTGTAATTAGTCTTATCTTAATTACTAGGACCTCTGGAGGATGCAGAAGGTCCACATATGTTGCTTTCTTTTTTAATATTTGTACCTACAAGGTACTTCACAGAATACTAGGTCTCCAGCTAAACTTATAATATTTAAATTTGGCAAGGGTGACTTTTGAAACACAATGAACAAGGCAGCT
The DNA here is from genome assembly GCF_900095145.1 of Mus pahari. Taxonomy (NCBI): domain Eukaryota; kingdom Metazoa; phylum Chordata; class Mammalia; order Rodentia; family Muridae; genus Mus; species Mus pahari. The sequence continues at coordinate 32,302,843 of NC_034606.1, forward strand.
ATGGGTTCTATCCTGTGACTAATTAATGCCCAATGTGATCAGTAATATGCAATAAGTGGATGACAGAGAGGAGGGCCTCAAGCGGTAGTGTTAGGAGGCCTCTTGGGGAGATCTGAAGGCAAGAGTGTGGCACAGGGTAGAAGGGAAAGAGCATAAAGAAGGGTGTTGCAGGAGCGATCTCAGATGTGAGTTGGGCCTGTGGGACGTCTGTGGTCCCTGAGGTAAGGCAGGGGAGATGGGAAGGAGGAAGGGCAGGTAGAGGGCAGGTCATCATCAACATCTAGGACCTTTATCATCAGGTCATCATGAAGACACTGTTATGTTCAAATGAGGGCGTTACAAGGTACAGTTTAATGTTTTGAAAAAAAAATGGTACTGTGGATGAAACACCGCTTAAGCTGTTGGTCACAGGTCACAGGAGTGATGCACTGAATGGTGACTAGTTAGCAAATCACCTCTGATTTCCTGAAAGAGCAGAGGAGGCTCAGGTCACAGCAATGGCAATAGGAAATGAAGAGATAATAAGACTAAGACCCATTTAGGAGACAAAGCCAAGATGCTGTATTATAAGAAACGGTCCCATTTTTTTCTGGCTATAGTAACCAAACATGGAAAGACAAGGGGAGACAGAGTTCTTGGGTCCTACCAAGACCTCAGTTTTGGACATGATGTCCCTAGGATGTCTACGAGAGGCCACAGGACATGTGAATCTGGGGCTTGGAGGAGTCTGGGTGGGAAGAGCACGTGTAGACTTGCTTCCATGTAGTGGAACTGAAGCCACTGGAATGTATGAAGTCACTGAAGCGGAGAGAGACCCTCACAACACTCAAAAAACAACTCAGCTACTCCAAACAAAATACCCAGATCCTGGAGGATTCTGAAGTAAATGACTTGGAAGAGTTTCCTCTGTGGTGTGGGATTCCACAGTCATCTTTGGCTGCAGGCGGGATATTGCTGGCCTCAGGCTGTGGTCTAGCTGACAGGACTTGCATTAAGCCAGTCTGGAAACCATGCCTCCACCCACAGTCCCATGCCAGGCCCCGTGTTCCCGCTGTATTCCTTTTCCTTCCTTTCATGCTGGCTCTGCATATATACCACAGCATTTAGGTCTTAAAGCTCTGAAAGGAGTCTCGGGGTTCTTACCAAGCTTGGCTTTCTTTCTCTTGTGCTAGAATGATAGTATCAGCCACAGATGCCTGGTATGAATAGAAGTGTCGGGGATGGGAGGTGGGGGTGGTGGGTGGGTTGCTGATGAATTTCATTTAGGAAAATCCAGAGCCAGGATAAGGTGTGGTGGTCATCATGTCAGGCAGAATCTCTCCATGGGACATGAAGCCAGAAAAGCCATGTTAGTGTGGACATCTTTCTCAGGTGAATGGTATCCGCAGAAAGCCAGTTTGTCTTTACCTTGTCTCTCACATCCACCCATTCGTCTCCAAATATGTCACCAAATGTCAGCTTGCTATGTCCACTCATCATCTCATGGCTTCTCTCATTCATTTTGCTCCAGACAAGATTCTCGATATTTTTTTTCTCCAGTGTAAAGCCATTTATTTCATCTTCCTAATTTCTATTGACAATCTCATTCATCAAATTGTGGTCACTCATTCTAGTGATGTGTCTTCCTCTGTTCCCTACTGCAGAATGGCAACAAAATCTGCTATCATTGTGTCGTTGGTTCCTCCTACCTCACAGCTTTTCTTTAATCTGTGTATCTCCTTGAACAGGGAAGTTATCTCCATCCCACTTCCTGGTGCCCATTTTCTCCATGATCTCTATACTTTGTACATTTACTTGCTTAGTGTGCTCCTTTTATTATAAATCTTCATAAGAGTGAACACTGATATCCACATGACAGAGTCCGCACTAGGCTGTTTTGAGATTTCCTCTACTAATGAAATTAATCCAAAGCTCTTCACTTTAGCCACAGGCAAACTTTTCAAACAAGGGCAAAAGTGGCCGGATTCCTTGCCAGATATCACCAGAATAGTCTCCAAGACACATGCTAAAATTCTTCTTCTTGAAACCTCTTGAGCCAGGGCCCCACAGTGCAAATCACCCTCAGCACTGCTGCCCTCCATGTTCCTACTAGTAAATCCCATTAAGCCCCACTTAAAGCATTCAACTGCTTTTCTAATTCAAAGTTCCTAAGTCCACAGTCCTCCAAACAAAAGCATGTAATGGTCAAGCCTATTCCAGCAATACTCCAGTCCCTGCTACCAACTTTTGCCTTAGGGTTTTTCTTGCTGTGAAGAGACACCATGACCATGGCAACTCTTATAAAGGAAAGCATTTCATTGGTGATGCCTTATAGCTCAGAGGTCAGTCCCTTATCATCACTGCAGGAAGCATGGAAGTATGTAGGTAGACATGGTGCAGAAGAAGGAGCTGAGTTCTACATCTGGATGGGCAAGCTACAGGAAGTGAACTATGGTTTATTAGGTAGGCTTGAGCTTCTGAGACATCAAAGCCCACCTCCATTAACCCAGTTCCTCCAACAAGGCCACACCTACTACAGCAAGGACCCATCTCCTAATAGAGTCACTCCCTATGAGTCTATAGGGCCATTGTCATTCAAACTACCACAATAAGGCAGGACCTCAAGGCCAGATGTCAGAAGTCAAGGACAACAGATTATCCCTGTTGTCTGACATCTTTGAAAACACAGTATGGACTTCTTGATGAATCATGTTCTGTTCTTTTTACATCCCTAAAATTAACCTTCAGGTCAGTGATGGAGTACCTGTGAGGAATTGCTACCATTTGACTTCTAAGACCGCTGATTCCAGAATGGCAACTTTTCTAAGACAATAGCACATAGCTGACCTCTCTCCCCCAAAATGACTGATTTATGCCCCCATTCCAGGTGGGATGTGAGGTCTGAGAGTGTCTTTTCCCTCAACCCAGGGAAACTGTGCATACTTGAGCAGAATAAACCATGGCTAAAATATACCCTGTGCAAAAAATAAGAGAGAGAGAGAGAGAGAGAGAGCTCTGAAAAGTCAAAAGACTGAAATGGGAGAGAGAGTCAGAAGGAAACCATGGCAGATTCCTCATCACCCAACCTCTTCCTATCCACCCAACTTAGGGGCCTCTTTTGGTCACCTGTGTCCAATCTATGCTGTATTTTGAAGTATGTGGTCTTCTGCTGGAGCTTGGCCAACTTGCCAGGGAGGGCCTACATTCTTGAGAAAGGTTGACTCTTTCACTCCCAGAAGCTACAATTGACAATATCTCCTCAGCTAAGGGAAGAACCCCCTGTTCATCTTTTCTCTGCATGCTGGGATTTGGTCTGGCTTGAGAGTGTGCCTGTCCAGTGCATTCTGTCCCTATGACCATGAGTTCCTATAAGCAGCTGCCCAGCTGTGTCTAGAAGAGCAAAAGAGACTCCAGTATATAGATCCACTCTACCCCTCTACAGATACACACACACACACACACACACACACACACACACACACACACACTCAGTTCTTTCCTACGCTGGGGCTGCAAGCCTGCATCCCTATGGGGTTGAACAAAGTGAGCAGAGGCCTGAATTCTCCTCATCTCATACTGATATAGACACCTCTCACTACCACAGTCCTTTTAGCTAAATCGAAGCCTGTGGCTCCTCCCACCTTTACAGTGCCTTTCCCCAGTCTTTTGCTGTTGCTGTTCTCTACGTTTACCTGCTGATGTCACAGTGAGCATTTCAGTTATGAGCTCCTATATAAAAAGCACTGGAAAGACTGGAAGGCTTTTGAAACCTCAAAGCCTGCCCCTGTGACATACCTCTTCCAACAACACCGCACTTCCTAATCCTTTCCAAAATGTCCTATAAACTGAGACTAAGTATTTAAACATGAGCCTAATTGGGGGGGGGGGGGGCATTCTCATCCACACTACCACATCATATTCTCTGGTTCCCACAGGCTTATGGTTGGATCATAAAGTAAAATGCATTCAACCCAACTTCAGAAGTCCTTACCATCTTTTAGAGTTCCAACACTTTTAAAGTACAAAGTGTTTTTCTGAGACTTGGGGTAATCTCCTAATTGCAACTCCCTATAAGATAAAATTAAAAATCATATCCTTCCAACATATGATGGCGCAAAATGTGTATTTCCATCCCAAAAGAGAGGGATGGGGCATATGGAGGAAATAACATTATCAAAGACTGAAACCCAGACGAGCAAGCTCGAAAATGTTAGTCCATCCCAGAAGCAAATAAGACCATGACCACAATTTTGAGCCAAAATTGAAGCAACCTTTAATAAAATACTGACACAATGATGAACTCTGGCCAGGTTTGTACCTGGGTTCCCAGAAAGTGACGACGAGTTTATCTATTCCAGGTGGGGAGAGGATGTGTGCACATGTGTACCCACATGTGGAGGCCAGAGGTTGATATCCAGAGTCACATTTAGCCAGGAATTAAAAAGGCAAACCTCTATCTAAGGCTTTCATATTCTCCATCAGGACCAATCAGAGGAAAGCACATAGCCTGACATACCTCTGGTTTGCATACCTCCAGCCTACATCCAATCAGGGGCAAGCATCCATCTTGATGTATTTCCTACCTATGTACCTCCCACATACATGTTTATGGGAGCAAAAACATGTGGCTTGTCATCTTCCAAAAAACAATAGCCTCCACCATCTCAGAAAGTATCTAGCCATGGCCAAGGGGCTTACAATTTAGAGCATCTTTGTTTCATAGCTGTCTTAAGCACAGTGATGAAAACTTAAAATGTAACTTTGGTTCTCACACAATCCTTTAGCTCCATGTCTGATATGAAAGGGCTTAGATGGCTTCACCCTTTGATCTTAGCTAGTTCCACTCCACGTCTGCCCCTCTTCTTGGCAGATATCTCATGGCTCTGGCACCTGGAACATCTTGGGATCTCTAACGCAATCCAGGTTCCACTTTCTCAGCTTCATGCAATGGCTTCTCAGGCCCTCTTGCCCTCTCAGGGCCTTTGTGCGAGCACTTTCCAGCCATACATTGCCTGGGCTCTGTGACTCTCCTTAATAATTGAGGAATAGTCCATGACCCCATTACTTGTGTATCCTTCCTGACTCTGAAGCTGGAACCACATAGATGACATATCCAAGTTCAGTCTTGTTTATGAGATGGAGTCTGGTCCTAATGAATAACATTTGCAAAAACTTTCATTTGTTGTTGATTTTTAGGAGCAGAAATTTCCTTAAGGTCCTTTCACATGCCGGAAGCTTAGCTGGGTAGCTTCTTGGCCTGAGGGCATCTGTTCCTTTGTTCCAAAATGGATTTGGCCTCACCTTAATCTCTCATCTATTTCAGCTCAAGCCTGGGCTCTCACATTAAATCTCTTGCTGCTCTTTCTCTCTCCAAATTGTATATTTTGTGCTTCATTTTCCCCCATGGCTTTGTTTTTATTGTAGCCCAGAATAAGAGTGATTACTAAACAGCTAAATGACAGAATCGATATTAGGCTGTCTTGAAAGCTCCTCTGCCCAAAAAAAAAAAAAAAAAAAAAAAAAATTAGTTCATTACTTTCCAATTTAGGCCCAAGAAAATTCTTAGGAAGTAGACAGAAGGAAGCCACAGTTTTATTTTGTCAAACCATCACAAGAACAGTCTCTGGCCCAGGTGTTGTTAAGGTCCTTGCTTCCCCCTGAAGTCTCTTGAGCTGGGCTTCCACAGTTCACAGAGTTCTCAATTCTATCTCCCAAGCTCCTACTAAGACAAGCGAATAAGCCTAGCTTGCAGCATTCAACCAGTTTCCAGAGTCCCAGGGTCTTTCACATTCCTCCAAAGGACCACATGGCCAGATTTTTTACAGGAATTGCTCAGTTCCGGTACCAAGTTCTGCCTTAGTTACTTTTCTATTGCTGTGATAGGACACCATGATCAAGGCAACTTATAAGAGAAAGCTTTTAATTGTCCTTAAAGTTTCAGAGGGTTACAGTCCATGTTGCAGGAGCCAAGGTATGATGTCAGGTAGCTAAAGAAACCACTGAGAGCTCACTTCTTACAGACGGGAGTCAAAGAGAGCCTGGTGAGACTGACAGGAACCGATTGTGGCCTCAAAGCTGTCCCTGTGGTATCCCCATTTCCCAAACATTTCTACCAACAGGTGACCAAGTGTTAAAAGATATGAGGGGGCATTCTCATTCAAACCACCTCAGCATCTGTGCTATGCTGCTGGTTGCTACAGCCGCCATCCTTAGCTGCCATCACTCAGCCTCTTTAACCCTCAAGAATTCTCCAGCCATCCGCATCAGATGGAGATTGCTGAGGCATCCATCCTCATAGACTGATTCTAACACGTAGGCAGCTACTGGAAGGTCCAGCCCTCACCATGTAAACCAGGCTAATAAATCCCCTGTGTAGTGTACATTCATTCTCACTGTTGGTTTCTTCTAGAGAACCCTGACTAACACATATGCTGGATTCTCTCTGCACCTAACTTACCTGCACAGCCAACCTGTTGCTCTGGGACCCAGCTGCTGTCAATTTCTCTGACTTCTTGCTACACACTCTCACTACCCAAGACTCTACTCCCTTCCTGTTTGTTCTTCAACCATAGACATAACATTTCTCAAGCCTGTGCCTACTTCTGCTCTGTCCAAACTTCTTGTCTTGTGATGTCTCTCTTCCATCTCAGGACTCAGGAACAACTCAAATGTCAGCAGTTCTGGACCACCTTCCTTTAACTTGAACTTGCTGCCTTGGGGCTACGTTACCTTGACTTTCCCTGCAGCAGCATTAATAGGACCCATCATCATCTTGCTTGGTAAGATGATTTATTTATTATGTGACTTTTCTCCCTGAGAGCAGATCCAGTTTGTGCTGGGCTCTGCTGTGTCCTTAATGAGAAGAGAAGTGCCTGGTACCTTGTAGGAATTTGGTGCATTCAAGGAACCAATCACGACTGAATGGATATTCGTAGTTACAGTGATGCAGATAAGTTAATAAGACTGGAACTTCAGATTCTAGTTCTACCATACACTCATTGTGTGATTTGATCAGCCTTCTTAACATTTCTCAGTAAAATGAGAACAACAGCCTTCCCTTTGGGTATCAAAGATCATTGGATTTGAAAGGGCAACTGTGTTGAATGTCATTGATCTTCTCATGTAAGCTTCCCGGCAGCTTCTGTGATGTGAGTGCTCTCTGCAGATAAGAACAGTGCATCTCAGAACAGTTGACTAACACCCAGGAAGTTACAAACAACCGATGATGGTTCAGAGTAGGACGGGATCCCACCTCTGTCTGATACTCATTAATAATACCTCTGAGGCCTCCCTTATCCTCTTGCCTTCAGTTCCCAATTGTCTATGAAAGTGAGCTTGGAATACAACCTCCTCATTAATTTGGCCCAAGCTTGCCTGGAGCTCAGGCTTGTATCTGTGAGATGAATGAGTGCTCTAAGCAGTGCCTCTGAGCCTGAGTTCCACCTCTGGGCCACGTGTATGAACAAGGCTGACAATGGTTTGTGCTACATTCCTGAGATGTCTGTTCATCACTCGCAGCAGGCAAACAAAACCACCAGGATCCCAGAAACACGGGGCTAGAGGGATAGAAGCCTGAGGCCTTCTGTGGGCTTAGGGAGTCTCTAACTAGCCGCAAGTTTCTCCTCACAGGCAGGAATCAATCTTCCATTATCTCTGAAATTACACACGGCTTGTGAGTAAGCTCACGGTGGTGAGCCACGGGGAGGAACACATGATCTGCACGTTGTGAGCCACGGGAGAGGGCTGCCTCAGACTTGATAGGAGAATGAAAAGCCTGGGAAGAGGGGGTCTGAAGGGTTAGGTAGACCTCAGCCATGGCCCTGGATGGGCTGGAGAGGACAGCAACAGGAGAGGACGGTAATGGCCTTCACCAGCGGTAACGGCAGAGTGGGCAGGCTAGCGATGCCAGTTAGGAATAAGGCCTTGTATAGACACCAAAGTTCCGCATCCAGGACCCATCTTGCTAATCTGACATGTCTTTCACCCAGATATGAGCACTGAATCTATAGTTGGGGTCCTGATCATTTACTGGGTAGTACAATGGATTTGCTAAAGATCTAGTTGGCACCAGAATTCATTCATCCAATCATTCCCCCACCCATCTATACATCAACCCATCCATCCATTCATTCATTCATTCATTCACTCATTCTAGCATCTAATCTCCACTGAGTTCCTATAATGTGCTTTGCCCTAAGACACCACAGTCTTAACAGTGGAAACAGAGAAGCCCCTCCCTATTGAAGTACACACTCAGAGAGGGAGAACAAGAATTGTAATTACATAAAGTGTGTGTAATTGTAGGTAAGGCTGCTGTTCTTGATGCCACAGACTAAGTCCATCTGCACGGATAGCATCTTAACAAAGCTGTGTAGGAAGTGGCTTTGCTGCTCATTTGAGGGGGATATTATAATCTTGAGCAACAATGACAAGCAAAGATGGACTTGTGGTGGATGTGTAGAGAAGCTAGAGAGAGGCTCCAAAGATGGTACATGGGCTGAGAGACTAGAGGAGAGAGATGGCTCTAGTGGTTCCAGCTACATAGACCTCTCTCTCTCTCTCTCTCTCTCTCTCTCTCTCTCTCTCTCTCTCTCGTGTGTGTACATAGAAGGAGACAAAGTCAAAGACATAGAGAGATAGGTAATTTTGGAGTCCACATCTAGACAACATGGAGAACACAGCACAAAACTTCAGAGGTCACAGGGCAAGGAGACTGGTCAGGGCAACATCTGTAACTGGGCACTAGTCTTTGGGAATGGATGCTTCTCTCCAATTGGGATGCAATGTCTGACCACTCCCAGGCTCTCTGCATGTCAGCCTTTTATCATGTCTTCAGACAGTAGCCAGGCTTGCTTGGTCAGTTCTTGCTGTCAGGGCTGGCTCCTTAGCAGTCTCTGATGGGAGAGAACAAGCCTGGTTCTTTCTCTGGCATCTATAGATGTCACCTTTGACATCTCTGGATTCACAGCTGTGTCATTTCATTTGTATCTCCATCTTTGCAGAACTTCCTCTTTTTGTGACTCTGTGCCCTCATCCCTACTTCTAAGGAGAGCAGTGTGGGACTTAGGGCCCAACTACAATCCAAGATAAGTTTTTAAAAATCCTAAAGTAATAACATCAATTTAAAAATCCAGATTTCCAAGTTGAGATGCCCCCAGGTAGACATAGATTTGGGAGCACACAATGTACCCAGTATAGAAGACAAGCTCCGTGATGCATTTTCAGACTGAGGGGCAGGATGTTCAGGGGGCAGGAGAGAATAGAGTGGAAAGAAATTGTAAGCAAATGTCTATATATCCCTGAAAGGACAGGGATAAAAGACTAAAGCTGCAATTCTTCCCCAAGTCTAGCCTGGTAGACCAGTGAGTTTATCGTGGTTAGTTACAGAACTCAAAAGCAGCTACATCACCAAAACCCCACCCCGGCATGGATGACGATGACCCGATGGTGATGACTCCTGGAGGCTGCATTCCTGGAACCCCCACCATGGCTCACAGGTGGCCTCTGGGGACCTGACACACTCCCCTCCCAGTAGTTGTCCTGTCTCATAGAACCTTGGGAAAGGGACTTGTGGCTTTCTGGGTCTCCTGAGCTTTTTAAGTCAGTCGCATACGTTGACGCTCCTTCTGGGAGGAGGGAGTGTTCCAAGTTAAGAAAATGGCCACCCCACAAGAAGACAGGACCATCTGGGGGGTGGGGTGGGGCACCGAGTGAAGGGAGGATGAGAGCAGAGGGGTCAACAGAGGACATGTGCCTGTGGGCTTTCAGAAAGACCATGCGAGATTTATTTTGAGCCATTGCTCAGGCAGCTGGAGAGAATTTGAGATGGGGGCTGGGGGGCATTTCAGGGAGGGGAGAGGGAACTGTTGGCTGCTCTGATCTCCATAGGTCACTTTCTAGGCGCTCCAGGTGTCACTAAAGTGCCACATCCACAAGCAACAGGCAAAGGGTCTTACCCAGCACACACACAGCATGGTGCAGAGCCGATGGGTTCCCAGTTTCCTTCTGTGGAGTAAACAGAACCAGAAACACATGGTGCTGGCTTCTCCCACACAAACAGCAGCAGCCTGGAACACTTGCAAGAGAAGCTTCTAAGTTGTGCTTTGAAGTTCTGGGCCAAGGCTAGAGGAAAAGAGACTCACCCCAAGGAGCATCCTTCTTCCCACCTTGATGCAGCTGCTCCATATGCCCCAGCCTTCCCGAGTCCATCTTCCCTCTCCCCTTCACTTCACTCCCGGCAGGGGCCAAGCAGAGAGGGCAAAGCAGGTTCTACAAGGATGCATCTGAAACTCTTCAATGAGCTGTGTGTAGTGCCTGGCTACTGAGCTTCAGTCCAGAGAAGCTGTAAGGAGTGAACAGAGAATAAAGATGGCATCCAAAACAAATATCTTGAGAGATCAGGAGAGCTACAGGGTCTTGCCCCACAAGAAGGCATTGCAAATGACAAAAATGTCACATGTCACATGCTTTGGACTCTCATGGAAGTCGTTCCAGATCCTAAGCCTACTAGAACTGGAAAGCTGGAAACAAGCTGTTTCCAATGAGGTGCTGGCTTGTCGTACACTAGGCAACATACATCTGTTTCAAACAAGGCCCCCACAGAAGGCACCAAAATATATAGCCAATTATGTCCCATTTAAAAAAAATGGATCCAAAGAAAATTCTCACCCCCCCCCATTTTTGTATCATTCTTGATTGCCTGAGAGGTTTTTCCATTATAATATTCATTAAGTACAGTAAAGGAATTAAAATATATATGTTCAAGTATATCTAGTCTAATTTGCAAATTTATATGAGAACAGAAAGTATTATTGCATGCCTTTCTATGGGTCAATAATACTTTGCTTAAATTGAGCTTCTGAAATTTTTGTTTATTTTATCAACTAATTTTCTAAGAAAAAACTGTAACAGATAAAATGTTTCTGTTAGCTGGTAAATTGTATACTCTTTCATATGGTAGAATTAATGAAAATCTCCTCCTTGTCTTTTGAGTTACATATAGAATGACTGACACCTAGTCAATGCAATATTAAATTTAATGAGAGTGTGTTAGTCAATAAGACAATACCTGTTATGGGGAAGAAAGTCAACAAAACAACATTGTCTCAGCTTCTAAATATGTATGTACTGTATATGTACAAATATGTCTGTGTATATGTATATGCATGTAGAAATATGTCTGTGTGTATGCTCCAATTTCTTTTTTTTTAAGTAAGGAATTGGGCTGTGGCTCAGTATAGAGCATTTGTTGACTTTGTATAATGCCCTTGTTTTAATCAATGTAACTGTAAAAATAGTAAAATTGACAAACAGTAGTTTAAGAGATTGCTTAGTGGTTGAGGCTTTTTACTCTTTCAGAGGACCAGAGTTGGCTCCCAACATCCATGTTGGGCAGTTTACAACCACCCGTAGCCCCACTTCCTCTGCCCGCCACCCTCAGAGCACTCATATACACACAAGACAAACAAAAATACACAGGGCTATAGACACAAACACACATAAGTCGGAGTTAAAAGTAACCACTGTCTCCATGTGCAAACCTGCAGCCAGACTTTTAAATGTTTTAGTATGCTTTTCATAAAAGCTCCTGGTGTCCAACTTTAGCAATTTTCATTACAGATGGGGAACTGATGAAACCCAGGGAAGAGAGAAAACGGAAAAGTAGCAGGCTTATCTAACCCAGATCTGGAGGAGAAAAGACAGGCAGTATTGTGACTGAGGGTAAGCACAGGCTCAGGACAGTGTGGGATGACTGCCCACACAGAGCCAGACCTGCCAGAGAGTCTGCAGAAATAAGGAGATCAGATACCTCCTCAGCCAGAGACTGCCAGCCAGCCAAAACCAGAAGCTGTCCCCAAGTGCCCTCAACTGAGGAAGGAGCTGGAGGCCAAGGTGGCAGGAAGCTTATGAAGTAGAATGTCCCTCTGAGCGTGAATCCAACATTTCATTTTACAGAACAGGAAACAGAGGCCTAGAGAGGAAAAGGACACACAGGGACACACAGGAAAGGAGTATAAGACTGAGAAACCGCAGATCCTTCTGGGAGCACAAGGATGCCACAGTGGACAAGGGGCAAGGATGCTGTAGGTTACAGGTGCTCAGGGATGCTGCAATGGACAAGGAATCAAGGATGCTATAGTGCACAGGATGTTCAGGGATGCTGCAGTAGACAAGGGATCAAGGATGCTGTAGTGTACAGGATACTCAGAGACGCTGCAGTGGACAAGGGGTCAAGGATGCTGTAGTACCCAAGGTGCACAGGGATGCTGCAGTGGACATGGAGCACAGGCCATTGCTCACCAAACCACTGTAGTTTACATAGCACCACTTACAGGTATACCAAGATTCCAAGATCTCTAGAGCTTTAAGCCCAGTTCTGCACACTTTCTCTCGGTTCTCTGAAGCCAGTGGAACACAGATGTCGGGTATGCTCTGCCATCCTGATGGCTCATAAGCTCTCCAAAGTTGTGTCTCAGCCATCCCCCATCCCTGCCTCCTTATTCCATTTCTTACCCACATAATCAGTATCTGTCCATCCATCTATCCATTCATCCAAATAGCCTTCCCTCCTCACATCAATCCATATATACACACATCCACCCATCTGACCCACATCTAGCCAGCCAGCCAGCAAGGCTTTCACTTGACCAATCCACTCATTCATCTTTTGAAATTATTTTCCCTTTTTTCTCTTCCCCTTTGAAAATGTTTATTACACTCACTCTCTTGTGTTTGAAGTGAGTCATGTGCACTGTGGTGCTCATATGGAGAGCAGAAGACTCATGTGGGAATCATCTCACTCTTTCTACCATGTAGGTCCTGGGAAATGAACTCTGGTTCCCAGGCTTGGCTGCAAGCCCCCTTACCCACTGAGCCAGCCATCTCACTAGCTCTTCTCTTCTCTTTGCTTGCTCTTGTCTCCTTCCCAGTTCCTTCTAACTTTGCATTTAATACATAATTGGATGTGGGCCAGACACTTAGCTCAAAGAACATAAAGAAAAGAGTCCCCAGATAGCATAGAATTGATCATGTGTGCAGCTGTTGCAGCCCACAAAGGACATGTGTGCTTTATGTATGACAGCTTTTTAACATTCTCATGCCAAAGGATCCACAGCAGGGAAGGTGAGCTCTCTGGCTGGGGCCACAAGCAGTGTCTATGGTGAGAAAATCCTGGATGTGGGAAGTCCCAAGCATTTTGAGGACAGTAGTGTGTGGTGTGGTCCCTGACTACAGCTCTGCCTTAAATGCCTATGTCAAATCTGTGATCTCAATCAGTCTTCCATCATTACAGTTCATGCGGACATGCACTCCTGCGGCATCCCAGAGAAATATACTGCTTGGCAGTTAGAGCAGTCCTCTCCCCCACTCACCACTTGGCTTGGATGGGAAGGTGGAGCTTTCCATACAGATACTGAATCCTGACTCATCAACAACCCCCCTCCCCCAGAGTGCTCCCACCTCCCCAAGCAGTCATGTGTCCATCACCCAAGGAAAATGGATACGGCTAAGCCCTCTCCCCCATTTCTGTCCATTCTCCCCAGCTCTGCCAGCCTCCCCTACCTGTCCATTTTAGTATGTGTGTGCCTCCATCTCTTTCACTGTTACTCATCAGAACTCCTCCATACCCCCCAGTCGCCTGGAGAGCGACTCACATCCTGACACCTTCTGTTTCTGCATCAGACCTCCTCATGGCTATCCCTCACATGTTTGTGAGCCCCATCCACTTATCATACCCAGCCTCTTCACCAACTGGACTCCCTGTTATCAATGCTCTCTCAGCCATGTCCCTTCCCCCACAACATCTACAGGGAACACTCTAAAACTCCTGAGTATGTGCCTTTTTCTCTGACCTCTTCTCAGTGTTATCTCAGAAGGTCAGCATAGGCTTTCACAGGGTAATGAGTGTTTAGGAGACCCTGGCACCTCAGAGAACCCCATCAGGTTGAAGTCTTTAAAATCCCAAAAATATACGGAGCCCGGTCTGCCTGAGCCACTAATCTTCCTTCCACATAGAAAGTCATGCTCTCTCCCTCTACCTAAGTAAATCTTATCCATTAGCTCCTGTCTACCTCTGATCCTAACCACCTCCACTCAGGCTGAGTGAAAGGCCTCCCTGTATGCCCATAACTCTGTGGGCTTGTCTCAACTACAACCATTGCAGACATCATTGACCTTGGCTTTTTGTCCATATGTTAATGTCCTTAGAGGGCAAGACTGTGGTTATTGGACCACAGAGATCCAAACTTCTTGCTGTGTCTGGCATACAATAGGTGCTTAATGAGCAATAATAGAATCTCTCCACAACACTTAAGAGCTACAAGACAGATAAGGAGCAGGTTCTAGACTGTCACCTACCATTGCCTAGCCAGAGAATCTGAGGTTTCTGTCCATAGTTATATGTAAATGGAGTTTGTGTGCAGAAATCATTTTGTTCTGTCATGAAGATTAATAAATTAATATGTGCAAGGTGCCTTAAGTGGCATGGTATGTAGTGCATGCTCAATAAATAGTAGATCCTATTACAGTAATAGGGCAATTGAATTCCTCCTCCTCCTAAGATTGAAATCCTGTCACCTCCCTTTACCCAGAGACCAAACTCCTGTTTGTCCTGCATGGCCTAATTAGTGCTTGTTTGACTGTCTGTTGGTTTTTCTCATTGACACAGAGAAACTGTGATTTCTCTGGTGGCTTGTCCCCTCCCTTGCCTTTGGAGTCCTTCTTTGTCAGCTCAGACCTGGTTCCTGGCTGAGACTCCAGGCACCTATGGAACAAAAATGACTCATATGACCCAAGGGCCAGTAAGGGGCAGGTAAGGGTTCGCACCCGGGTCACTCTGTAAAGAGAGGAGGAAGGGAAATGGTCACACTGTTTCATCATGGTGACACTCTTGTCTCTCCCCAGGCTCTGGAATCTGGATGTAAGGCTGGGCAGCACTCTAGCACCCACAGACTCAACTCCAGAGAATGTCACACTCCACAGAGGCAGAAGAAGAAATCCCATCCTGCTCCTGTCCAAGATTCCCAGACAGTCTTGACAGGAAGACTCTGTACTGGGGGAAGGGCTGTCTGGCTCTCACAGCCTCTGGAGTGTGTGAAACCTGGTGCTCTTGCCAAATTTAAAAAAGAAAAAAAAAATCATATCTGCATCCAACTGGCTACATCGATGCCAAAGAGAAGTATCACTTGTCACAGACCTGCTCTTTGTCCACACCGCACGCTCCCTGTGCTCTGGGAGAGACCCAGGAGCCGCCTGACATCCCCCAACCCCACTATGCACTCTTCCAGACTGAGCCAAGCCATATCTGGCTCCGCCTAGCCTTCCTCGAATCTACTTCCTGTCCTTGGGGAAATGTGAGCTGATGATAGATTTAAGGAAATCTGGCTGGGGTACACACGGAAACAGCCCAGCTGCTCAGACACCCTTGAGTCACCCTGTTTTTTTTAAGGGTATGAGGGTAAGAATGAGCTATTTATAGCTGGGCATGCTGTAGATGAGGTTTGAGGCTTTTCTAACAGGATAAGGCAAGGTCTTGAGCAAGCACCACTTACTGTGGGTACCAACAGTGCACCCAGAAAGATTTCTTGGTGATGTCAGTGGGCAGTTTGGGGTATGGGCCTCAAGCCCACCTCTGTGGGTAACCAGCTATCTGATAGGGGCTAAAGAGTGTCACCCATCAGACACAGATGATAGAAGTCCTACCCACATAACTTAGGTTTCTATCACTGTCATAAAACACCAGAGCCACAAGCCACTTAGGGAGGAAAGGGTTTATTTCACCTTATAGCATACAGTCTGTGGAAGGGCAATCCAGTTATGTTCCAGCTGGGTGGTTGGAACTGAAGTTGCTGGGGAAAGCCCAAACTCGGTTTGGCACAAACCTGACTTTCCTTCTCCCATCTTGCCGTTTCCTCTCCCCACCCCATCACCCTCTCCCAGCCTACTATTTCCTCTCATTCCCCCCTTCTCTATTCTTCTTCTCCTTTCTCCTCTATACAATCCTTCTTTTCTCTCTTTTCCAATTCCTCTGAGGTGGGTGTTACTTCTGCGAAGAGCAGCTGGACTGAAGTCGCCTAGATTTTTCCCATCATCCATAGCTCAAGGACAACCAGTGCCAAGTTCCTCTCTGAGCCCATCTTGGTATCCACCTCCCTTTCTCACTGCTGTAGGCAGCATCTCTGGTACACCTACCTTGCAAACTGTCTGCCTCTGACTCCTACACACACGGTGATGGCTGTGGAGCCTTGTTCCCAATGTTCTTCCTTCTATCCTTCTGGGTGGAGCTCTTCCCCAGTGTTCATAGTTCCTAACGGGATTCAGTCTGGCACCACCCAAGGTTTATTTTCCCCTCCTTCAGGCTGCTTCAGTCCCATCAACGTAAGCAAGACTGCACGACTCTCTTCCTACTAGGTGAATACAGAGCGTATCCATTTTTGAGGTTCCGTGGATTACATTAGCCAGGGAAACAAGTGAGCTATCGTCCTACCTCACAGAGGTGACCCTTGAGGCCCTTAATAAAGTCCTGACCTCCTGAGGCTGACACAAGGTCTAGCCTGCACATGCTTTTCTACTTGGATGCCCTCGGGACTCAGTGGGGACAGGGGCTTCTTGGAGACATGCTGTCATGGGAGCTCAGCATGTAGACCTAGGTTTGCAATATGATATTCCAGTGAGTCTCATGAATAGGCTCTTAGAGATGCCCTCTTTAGCACTGCAATACCTCTGAGGCAGTTGGTGTGGGGCATAAACCCTCGGCCTGCAGTCAGATGTCTCAGTGGGGACAAAGAACTATGATGAGCCATTGGTATGGCTCAGGTGTTAGATATTTCTACCACAAACTTTTATCTACCTCTCTGTCCTTCATTCCCTCGTTCCCTGGAACCCTTGGCACCTAGGAGGAAGGCAGCATGCCATCCTTTGTGGCAGCTGTGAAGCAGCTGCTAGCTGTTCCCCAGACTGGAATGCCCACTTGCTAGCTGCTGCCAAGCCAAACCAGCCAGAAGCCAAGATGCAGCATGTGCCCAGCTCTTTCAGCAGGTCTGCGGGACCTCTGAGCCACAAATGCTTCCTCCTGTGAGTATTCCAGAGCCCAGAGCTCAGGAGCCTCAGCACACTCGGAGATCCAGACCCTAGTGCCTTTCTGGTGTTTGCCTCTGTGCGAGACAGAGGAGATTGATGCTTGCCTTGCCGTGAGGAGGTCATGCCCAGCCTCAGGAGTCAGTAGTTGTTTCTCATCACTCAGAACTGAGACACAGAAAGACACATACTCCCTTCAGCTTAATATCACTGAAAGATGAGAAAGACAGAACAGGCATCCTTTTTTTCCAGCTACAAAAGGGAAAAGAACTTTGCCCAGTATATGTGTACATTCCTGTATGTGTGTATGTGTTTGTGTGTGTGTGTGTCTGTCTGTCTGTCTATCTGTACACGTGCAATTGGAGAAGCCAAAAATCAACCTCTGGTGTCATTCCTCAAGATCTGTTTTGGGGACAGGGTCTATGGTAATTAATACTGTCAGTTCAAAAGGATCTAGAAGCACCGAGGAGCAGGTCTCTGGACATGTCTTGGGAGGATTACCCAGGTTTGGCTAATTGAGGAGTGAAGACCCACCGTATCTGTGGATAGCACCGTTCCATTGGCTGGGATCTCAGACTGAATGAAAGGAAGCAAGCAAGGCGAACATCAGCATGCACTTGTTTGTGCCTCCTGTCTGTGTATTCGATATGACCAGCTCCCTAAGGCTCTGGCCCCCATGGCTTCCTCCTGGTGATGTGCGGTACTCTGTATTTGTGAGTCAAAACAAATCCTTTCTTCCTCAAGTTGTTTCTTGACGATAGAAACAATATCTCACAGGAAAAAAAAAAGGCAATTAACACAAGACTCTGAGCCTGGAGCTCACAGCTTAACCTAGACTGGATGAACAGTGAGTACCAGGGTTTCACCAGTCCTTACCTCCCTCATTTCCCCCATGTTGAGATTAAAATCTCGTGCCACCATGACTGGCTTTTTAACATTGGTTTAGGGGATTGAACTCTGGTCCTCAGGCTTGCATAGCAAATGCAACTTGACCAACGGAGCTATCTATCTAGCCCCGCTTTTTTCTTATAATAAACATCTATTGAGTGCCTACTGCATGCAAGACAAGCCCAGGCCACAGAAGCATAGAGATTCAAAAGGACGAATGTATCCCTGGTGGTCAAAAGCAGTCATCTTTCGCCCAGCTCAGATCACTGTGACTAGAACCAAGGGCCCAAGCACAGAATAAAATATTGGGCAGAGACCCAAATGGACCCCAAAGCAGATAAGAGGGCAAGGACCCATAAAACCCAAGCCCAGCATCCCTTGGCTGCAGCCATTAAAGGGATTAGAAGACCCTCTCCCAAAAGGACAGCATCCCCCACAGAGGCACTGTGATTACAGAGGGTGGTAGTATGGTCTCCAGGGTGCATTGTCCCTTGGGTCCCAGGAAGGGAGTTGGAGCCTGGGCCCAACAGCTCAACCCACCCAGTACCACTCAGGGTAACATCCCAGATCAGCAATGCAGCCACCAACGTGCTTGCTTAAAAGCCCAGTCAGGGCCTGCATAGATCTGGGCCTCTGCCACCTGCACACAGTGTGGGCTCCCAACATGTTCATGGGACGAATAAATGGCAAACAGGCTGTGAGCAGATCCGATACAGATGTCAGCCTTGGAGCCTCGGGGTACCTGGTCCTGAGAACTGAGTCTGGAATCTGATGTGCATCTGGCCCTGGTCAGCCCAGCCTTGCTGCCTGGCGGAGGAATGCCCTTCTCTGACCCTAATCTGGGAGCCCTTCCCCCCATCTCCTCTTTGGAATTTATTTATTATTTACAGCTGCTCCAGGGAGATCTGCCAGGACTCCTCCAGCCTGTCGGCCTGTTGCAGCCAGTACAGATACCTTTGCTGAGATAAAGTAGAAAGCAGAGCTTTGAAAGAAGCAAGAGTACAGGCAAGCACAGTCCTTCTGGGACCTGCATATGTGTGGAGGGTGAGGTATGGGGCACAGAAATGCTCTAGATCCACCTCCCACCCTGGGAGTATTACCAGGACAGGGGCCGAGAAGATGGAGAACATTCTGTAGCCGGGGTTAGAGAAGGGGGCCTACTGAACATGTGCTCTGGGTTACTCTTGCCTACAACTGCAACACACACACACACACACACACACACACACACACACACTCCACTTTCTCAGGGCCAGGAGCCACAAGAAGGAAGCCAGAGCACAGAGAACTCATGTGAATTCTCCAAGGCCACCCAGCTGAAAGTGTCAGGAGGCAGGAATTCAACCCAGTTCTCGTCAGAAAGCCCTGGTCCATGGGAACAGTCACCTGGAAATGACGTCAGCTAGGGTGATAGCCAGAGAATGAGTCCTGAGTCCCACATCCTGAGAAACTCCTAAAACCTAAGAGTCCGTCTGGGTCTGCTTCGGGGAACGGAAAGTATTCCGGCGCCTCTCACTAAAGGAGCAAGATGGAGTTAAGACTTGAAAGTCACACGTGACAGACATGAGGAAGTTGTCAGGAGCCATATTTTAGGAAGAGGTGGCTGAAGAATGGGGTGGAAGTAGAGATCAAAGAAGGCTATGGCACCTGCCCTCAACAAGAGTCCAAGTCCCACTTACACCACGAGAATTTATACTCAGAATTTATGCTGTTTATACTAAGATGCATGTTAGACTTCTGTTCTCTGAGCCTCAATTTCCCCAAAGATAGGTCGTTTCAGTGTTTGTTTGTTTGTTTGTTTGTTTTAAAGAATAGCTGTTGAGAAGTTGCCAGAGACATGAGCCTGCCAATCACCCCAGCTGAAGGGTATGTATCTATGCCTGCTTTCTGTCTGCCAAGTGACTGTAAATGATTCACTGGTCCCAGTATTTGGGGAAACTCCTTTAATGTTACCTACTAGCACACGGGCTTTGCCACGGTCCAGCTACAGAACCAATTGAAGGAGTTAATGGTCAGAAAAACGCCAAGCTGATGGGGTGGTTAATCTCATGGGTCCACAACCCTGCCTGGTTTTGCATTTTACATATATAATTCCCTTAGATACTCAATACCCTTAGTTAATACGGATTGGCTCCAAAGAACAAAATATCTGGATATCTATGACTAAGGCCATAAGTTGCTGATTCATTTCATATTTGGTTCAATAAGAAGATAAATTCCCAGGAACCCAGATCTTTTCGCCAGTCTCAGGGGCTTGTTTTTATAACAAAATGGCTGCTTCAGCCCCAGCCATCACATTACACACCAGAGAGATGAATAGGTCTGTGTGTGTGTGTGTGTGTGTGTGTATGTGTGTGTGTGTGTGTGTGTGTCTGTCTGTCTGTATGTCTGTCTGTCTGTCTCTGGATGGCTGGCTGTCTCTGTCTGTCTGTCTCTCTCTTTCTCTTACTCTCTCTCTTTTAAGAAATGAGGTCCCCTGCAGTCTCAATTAACCTGGACTCCCGAGATCTCTCAGATATTGGAACACCAACCAAGCAACACACACCAGCTGATGTGAGGCCCCCAACACGTATACAGCACTGGACTGCTGGGTCTGCGTGTAATCAGAGAATATGCACTTAACCCTCAAGAGACTGTCGGCCCCAGGGAATTTAGAGGTCTGGTGGGATGGAGGTGGGGGGTGGGGTGGGGACATCCTCATGGAGACAGGGGGGCAGGGAGAAGGTATGAGATGTGGAGTAGTCAGAGGGTGGACCGGGAGGGGAACAAAATGATATCAGTGGGTACAGCTGCTGCAGCTCCAGACAGACAACATCCACAAACAGGCAGTGACACTGAGCTACCAGAAAACGGGAGTGGGGAGTGCTTTGTGTACAGAAGGAAGCCTTCACACTTGGTAGGGGACAGGCAGCCCTGAACAGGTGCCATGGAGTCCGGACAAGGGAATGGTATGCAAGAGGAAGGGAAGATCACAGGGCAGGCACTGGCTGGCAGTACCCAGGAGATGACCTGCATTGTCCATCGTGCCAGGCTGAGAACCACTCTGGTTTTTCTGAGATGCAGGAACAGGAGAGCGAGGGAACAGGGGAATCTGAGACAAGAGACTGAACAGCACCCTTGAGATGCTGAGGCTATAGGAGGTGGATCTGGAGCCTCAAAGCCTCAAAAAATTCCTCCCCATCCCCACCCCACCCCCAACCCCGCCATCTCTTTGTTATGCAAACTTGAGATTTCTTTGACTAGGGTCTGGGAAGGACCAAGGCCAGGAGCTCTGTCCTTCCGAGAATAAAAAAAAATATTCAAAGACACTGAAGACAGGCTAATGGACTGAGAATCCCTGGCAGAGGAGCCAGGCTGGGAGAGGAACTGAATCAGTGTCTATGGCCTTGAGGAGCAGGGGCAGACCCTGCTGAGAGCTCGCACCTCCAGGCATGTCAGTGATAAATTCTTGTCATTTCTGGTTGGAGTAGGAACCTTTTTTGCTTGCCTCTGACTCTCCGACGTGGGGAGACAGTGAAGAAAGGCTAGCACACGGGAAGAGCTAAGTGAGATGGAAATCCTCCCCACCCCACCCCCATCCCCAAAACCCTCACAGTGTCAACACCATCCCTACCTCCAGCCCGTACCCTTCTGTTTCCTCCCTCCTGCCCTGAGTGCCTGAGCCCTCCTAGAACGTGGAGGATGCTGGGTGAGAATTCATTCACCTTCCCCTGTGGAGTCGGTCCTGGGACTTTCCCTTTAAGAGCTGTCAGAGCAGGGAGGCTGGCCAAGCTGGGCTGGAGGTGGGGACAGAGGAAAGAAAAAGAGAGAGAGGGGGAGAGTAGCAGAAAAAGTTTTTTTAGAGGAAAATGCAGGGCTAGTCTGTTGGCCTGACGTCAGATGTCGCTTTGACAAACGCCCCGGGGGCTGAGGAAGGCTCTCCGCTGCTCTGATGGGCCAGCCCAGTCCTGGCCCAGCTCCCTGGAGAGGCACCCGCATCCTCTGGGCTGAACCGTAGCTCCTGTGACGCTGACTTCCAGGCATGAGGTGGCTCCTGCCCTGGACGCTGGCAGCCGTGGCAGTCCTGAGGGTGGGCAACATCCTGGCCACGGTGAGTCCTGCTTAGAAGGGATCAGTGAGGGGACCTGATCCCTTCCTGCCTGGATCTGCGGGGCCCGAGGGACTGGGGGAATCAAGAGAAGGTGGGTTGGAATAATGACCAGCGGGAGAAGAGAGTTTCTTGAATTGGAAGAAGGTGGTGGCGTGGGGCAGAAGGCACATCCCTCAAGAGAGACACCCTGTTTCCTCTTTTCACAGACAACACTCAACAAAATAAGGGCCTGGGGATCTGCACCCTGGACTGGCCCTGTGATCTTGGGTGGGTCACTCTCGCATTCAGAGCAGCATAAAATGAGGGGTTGCTAGGAGCATCCAGAGCCTACCCATTTTAAAACTCCTCGACTCGGAGCATCTGAGCTCCCCCAAAAGAGAGGTGCTGGGAAACCCCAGGGAAAGATGTGAAGGAGCACTCCTCCGGGTTTCAGCAAATCTCCACCAAGCAAGCAGGGTTTGGGTTTGCCACCATGAGCTCCTTGTGACCCCTCCATGGTCTGTTCCTGTCCTGCCATTTCCAGAAGGCATCTGGATCCTGGAGCGAGGGACATCAGTTTGCACCTTCCAGAAACACAGGGAAGGAGACACGTGGCAGAACAGGGAAGTCTGCTGGAGCACAGCGGGGGGTGGTTGGGCAAGAGGGCAAGCTGCTAGGGGCAGTGAGTGATGTGGGCAGCTTTGGGCAACAAGGGTGAGCTGCTGGGCAGCTGCTGAGTCTGAGGCCCCCACATGAGGGCCAAAGACAGTAGGAGTCGCAAGGCTACTTACCGACACTGAGTTATACCAAGGACTTCTTTGGGAGTGCTAACATGCCTATTCCAGGAGACTTGGAGTCAGGGTATAGCTACCTGCCTGTGGGCACAGGAGCTCAGCCCATTTCAACTGAAGCTCAGAACTAGGCATGGCCGGGACTGGGTACCAGGCACCTTGAGGTGTTACGTGCAGACAATGAACGTGTGCAGTTTGTACCCGAGTCCTCCGGCCCTTGCACGATGCTTGTTCATCTGACGCTACGACAAGTAAAATTACCAGCTCTATTCACAAAGGATGACCAGAAGCAAAGGAATGGCCCAGGGTCGGGATGAGCAAGTGGCCTGGGTCACACTGGCATCTCTCATGGCACACTTTCACCACTCAGCCCTCCCAACATTCCCTAAGCCTAGAGTCCAGGAAGTTAAGCAAGCAGGCCCGCCTCTGCCTCGGGGCTGGTTGTGACTGGGTACAAGCCTGCAGGTGGCTGGGCCTGGGAGGGCAGGGTGCAGATGGAGAATTGGTGACTGGAGAGCCAGCATCAGAATGAGGGCACAAGAGGGGAAGTTCACGGCGAGTCTTGCACTAGAGCCCAAGTCTTGCACTTGAGCCTGCTGCTGGAGCAGCCAGGACTGAGGGATGGTGGAGGACAGAGTCAGGGCTTTTTAGGGGGTCTCCTGGCATCTTGTTTTCCAGGATGTCCTCGAAACCCCTTATCCACTGACACAGTACCTTTGATGGTACAGAGCTGGGCTGTGCCCAGAAGTCAGTACCCGGCTTTGTAACCAAATTCCACACATGGCATCCTCCAGAACTAACAAAGACAGGGAGTTCAAGTCCAGCAAGGGTCAGGGGGGGCCCCATGGAAAGAATGACCATATGGAAGGAAAAGTATGTGGGAAGTGAGCATTGCCAAGAAGACTTTGAGGAAGTAGGCTGGGAGGGGAGGCGCTGTCTGGTGTGCATATAGCTAAATGGGCTGCTGGCAAGAGCAGGAGGCCAGCTGGGGAGGGGGGCCGTTCAAAGTGGGGGGGAGGGAGGCAGATTCTGGGCTCAGATGCAAAGCCTGGTACCTATGACAGTGTTGTGGTTGACGCTCTGTGTGAAGAACAGTTTGTTTTTAATCTCTTTTCTTTCTCTTGGACAAGTGGTGAGGGCCCACCTGCTAAGAGAAAGGGGAGGTTGTGTGAGCTATCCCAAGGACAATGTACATGGTAATACCCACCCATGTGTCATGTCTATGCAGAGACAGAATCCTTGCCTGAGAACAACCAACATTCACTGATGCTCAGAGAGGTTAGGTAAATTACCCAAGGCCACACAGCTAATGACATTTGAACTTAAGTGGCAGCCTTCTTCTCCTCTGAATCCTTGTATAGAAACAGAATACATGTAAGCTGGACCCTAACAACACTTGCAGGCTGGAGACATCCACCCATGTGTTAAAATGAGAGATAAGAGAGGGACCAGCCAATGTGTTTCAGGATAAATAGGCTAGAATGCAGGATCTGCCACTGGCTGAATCCTCTCTCTCTCTCTCCATGTGTGTGGGGAGGTGGGGGGTGGGGCTGTTCACACAATTGTACGTATGTGAGGGGGTGAAGAGAGAGCTGGGGGCAGGGCCACTCATTGTTTGGATAGGGAATGACAATTCATTTTCTATTCCAAGAACCCCTTATAGAATCCCAAGCCTGGACACGTGATGAAATCCTCCCTTTAATTGAAAACGCAAGCATGACCCCACAGATAGTCTCCACGTACCTAGCCATTTCTCAGATGTGAGTCAACAGCTCCACCCACGCCACCCCCAGATCAGAGTCTGCAGTGACTTAAGCTCCTGTCTGGCTTGGCCCCACCAGGATGCTACAGGAAAGCTGCTGAGAGTCAGTCTGCCCCACCAGGCATAGCATTTGTCTAGGACTGGCAAGTAGGAGGCCTGCCCCATACTATTCCTGAAAGACGTGAGCTCCACCTGTGGACAGCCCTGTGCTCCTTTGGCAAATCCACACACCACACACCACACACCACACACCACACGCCACAGGGTTTAGTGACAGTTCTGTCTATGCCACCTAGTACACAAATCAACTCTCAAGCCTGCCGTAGTGGCCCCCCTCCCCACAATCTCCCAGGGACTTCAAGACTATGTCCCCAGTGTGACCCCACTAAGAACAGAGGAGGAGTTAAAACCACAGCCAGACTGCCATAGCCATAGAAGCCACTTAGGGTTGGGGGGTGGAGAGGGGAGGTGACTGTGAGGTCTCAGGGTTAGGCTTTAGCATATGAGTTCTTACTGTGATCAAACCTCACTCGGCAGCCGCAGGAGGGTAAGAGGCCCACTCGGTTCCGGCCCACAGCTTTACCCTCCATGAGACCAACACATTTGAACACTGTCTGCCGAGAAGACAAGATTGTTCTGTGATCCAGATTCTCATTGCCCATTGCAGATCCTTCCACCATGGGCCACCGGACCTCTGCGCTGCAGCCAATCCTTCAGCCACGCTGAGTGGTACCTTGGATTGCAGACGTCAGTGGAGAGAGTCCAGAGCAGGAGACTCATTCCTCCCCTAACTCCCATTGACGGGATATGCTTAGACTGTGTTTGGGGTTCAACAAAACATACGATTGAAGTCCATTTCACCTGTTTCTGATTCCTTTTGATATAGCTACTAGAAAATTCCATCTGTGGC
This sequence comes from Mus pahari, assembly GCF_900095145.1. Classification (NCBI taxonomy): domain Eukaryota; kingdom Metazoa; phylum Chordata; class Mammalia; order Rodentia; family Muridae; genus Mus; species Mus pahari. The sequence goes on from NC_034606.1 coordinate 32,328,315, forward strand.
TGGCAAATGGACACACAGGTATATTGGATTCGGTGAGAGGAGAGCATTTTGGAGGGTTCTGAGCCAGGCTTACAAGGCAAATATCTTGAGGAGAAAGTGTCCCTGGTGCACCACGTAAGAGGGCAAGTGTCCCTTTAACCGTTCACATGAGATTCTGGGGATGGGGAAGGCTCACTATCCATCCCAGCAGCCATGCTAGATCCCAAGCTAGTGGCGGCCAGGGTTCAGGCAAGCCTCCAACCCAGGCGTGCGGGCACTAGGGGAACTGGACTCAGTACTATGTGTGCGGAGAGCAGGGCGGTGAAGCATCCGCTCTCCTAAGTTCAGTGCAGGGTATCTTTGAAAGCCTGTTAACCAGGTCTCCAGCCTTGAGAGGGAGGTTGATGAGCATCCTAGGAGACTGCGAAAGAGAAAGAAAGATGGGTGAGGTGATGCTGCTACCGTTAAGGGAGATGGTGATGAGGGTGGTGGTACTGATGATGATAATGATGATGATGACGACAATAATGGTAATGAAAGAATGGTGACGATAGAAATGGTGGTGATAATGGTACTTATGATTGTGACACACATGGTGTGTCACTAGAAATAGCGGAGGCGATGGTGATGATGATAATGATTTTTAAAACAACGAATGAGATAAGGTATTCTCTGCTCTAGCGCTGACATCCTGATTCCTCAGCCCCCTTCCCTTCCCTCCCTGTCCCCCTTCCCCACTTCCTCCTCCTCCTTCTACTCTTTCCCACTGAAAGGAAAAGGAGGGAGAGAGGAGGCAGAAGAGGGAGAAACTGGGCCTCTGAAAGGGGATAATGAGCACTCCAGGGATGTGATTTGATCTTAGCCCGCCCACCAGCCTGAGATCTGGAGGCAAGTCCAGGGGAAATTTCCACCACCATTGCAGATCTGCTGTGAGGCAGGGGGTGGGGAGGGCAGAATTCAGACTCTGAGGGCTCCTCCAGGGACCCTGACTCTGGTCTATGAATAAAGAGAAAGAAAATAGGCTGGGAACCTCCCCAGGACTAGAGAGGTCTAAGCAGGCTGGCAGGATAGAGGAATATTTAGAAAAGGCTAAACTTCAACCCTGTATTGAAGCAAAATGGTAGCCTCCTTGAACTGCTGTCTCTTCTTCCATGCCAGTCTTGTCTGTTTCAGGGCACCAACGTGGGTCACCTCCAAGAAGTCTTCCTCACATTCCCCCAAGCAGGGCTACAGATGTCTCCATAGATCTCACCCTTGTCAGGTGGAAGGGGTCACACCACTCAACTACACTGGCCTCACCCCATGGAAGACCATCCTTTGCCCATGCCCTTTACTCCTACAAAAACGTACCATCTCTCAACTCTCAAGCTACCTGGACCCCTCAACCCCAGGCCTTTGTACACTGCCCTGGCTCATGCTAGGTTCTTCCCTGATCTGGCATGTCCCCTAGTGGTCTGTCAACGGCTGCGCTAGAACACTGTAGATGCTCAGGGCAGGCATTGCTGTGACTCCTAAAACTAGGTCAATGCTGATGATGGCTATTTAGATTGTATGTGTGAAGGATGAACAGTAAGGAGTGACCAATGACCTGTCTAAAGACGGAGATGCCTGATGAAGAGGGCCAGAGAACGTTAGAAGAGGGCCTGATGCAGTTGCTAGGTAGCCCGGACAACAAGCAGCGACTTCCAGACTTGGTACCAAATCAAGAGTCAGGAACTCAGCTTTTCCAGGCCCTGTGCTAGCCTCAGCCTCGATGTCCCTAGCTGGGAAGTAGACATGATGGTTCACTGTTCCTGTACACCAGGTTGGACTGGACAGAGGTCAGGAAAAGGGGAGGCTAAGCAGCCCAGAGATAAGAGTCAGCCCAATCCACAGGCCAGGCAATGGTTTATTAGCCACAACGGATGGAGAAGCCCTCTTCACAGAGCCTTGCTTAAACACAAGCTGTACTGCGTATGAGTGAGACTGGAGCTCAAGTTTCTTGTAGATTGGAGGAGGGTTCCTCTGGTGGTGAGTACAGTATGATTTGGGAGCTGGAGTCATCAAGTCTTCCAGTTCCTGCCTTGCTCACTGAAATCTACATCCATGTATATATATATATATATGTGTGTGTTTCACACACACATACGCAAACATACACACGTACACATGTACACCCCTTTTTAGAAGTAGAGGAAGATGAGCAACAGTTCAAACATCTCAGGGTCTCAGGTTCCCTGTTTGTGATCACCTCCCAAGGTGCTTCTACCATTACCATCACCATGGCTTGACTGCTTTGGGGACGGAACCTTGTCTTCTCCGTGGACCATGGCCCATCATCATGTCCTTAAAACCCAAGGCTATCTTTCCTCACCAGTGGCTGCCTGAATCTCACCCCACCTCATCTAGGACTATCTCCAGCTTAGATGCCCTCCCTGAATTGAATAACCGATCGGTCAGTTATTCTCCCCATTTAAGACGCAGTGCAAATGCCTCCTCTTCCCGGAAATGTATTATGCTCTCTCACCTCTCTTTCTCTCTCCCTTCACTTTGCCTCACACTCCCTCTGCTACCAAATGAGGAATCCTGTCTGAGTATGATCTGAAGGAGCAATGCCTGAGAGTTGGGATTCAGCTCCATACCAGAGGCCTCGAGCTCTGACTTCCTATGGTTCATTTCGCTCACGGCATGAGAGAGAACTTGCCATTCTGCCTTTCCTCTGTGATTATCACCAAGATAGAACCGTCTATTGAAAACCAGATTTTAAACAGGGCATGGTGGCACATGCTTGAAATACTAGCACATGGGAGGCAGAGGCCTGAGAATAAGGTATTTAATATCATCCTTGGCTACATAGTAAGTTTGAGGCTAGCCTGGGCTACATTGAGACCCTGTCTTAGAAAAGCCAAAAAAATTTAAATAAATACATAAAATAAATAAATTATAGGCAATATTGATTCAAAGAAGCCATTAAAATGCTCTTCTAGGTGGCCCGTGCCATTTGAGCATGCTCTGAGGATTCATATGAAGAAATGATACAACAGTACCGTCATCATCGTTGTGTTGCCATCATAATTGTATGCACGTGGCATTTTCTAGAACTCTCTCCCATTTCACAGGCACATTAAGAATCTCAGTGAAAACACTGGGTGCCTACGACTTCCTACATTTCTGGAATGTGTAAGCATGCACTGGTGTGTGTGTGTGTGTGTGTGTGTGTGTGTGTGTGTGTGTGTGTGTGTGTGTCTAGACAACAGAAAAACAAACAAGGTCAACAAAGTACAGGTGGTGATGAAGGCTAGTCATGGGGGGATGGGGATAGTGTCATTGTCCCAACTTCAAGAGATTCAAATTCTCACTTGAATATTTTGTCTCACAATCATTATGTTTCAAGTTTATATATGCTAAATTACATATATAAACTTGTAAGCACAATATAATTTAATGTAAGCACATATAATTTAATTATATCATATGAATTGTATATACATTCATTATAAAATCTGTGATCACATATAATGTAGTATATGTTATATGTTATGTAATGTGCATTATAGATAGGTAAGCATAGAAAGAAATATGAAGGATGACAGTGGATTATTGTAATGTTAGTATTATTATTTTGGACTTTTCAAAATAGAGTTTCTCTGTGTAGCCCTGTCTGACCTGGTACCACTCTGTAGACCAGGCTGGCCTCCATCTCAGAGATCCACCTGCCTCTGCCTCCCAAATGCTAAGATTAAATTCATGTACCCCCGCTTTATTGTGATTTTCTTAAAATTCTCTGAAAGCGATAAAACCATTTTGGGCCCTACATAGCCAGGATGTGGCTGCCATAACCCAGCCCTTGGTCTTTTCCACACCCTCGGCTCCTCAGGAGGAAGGGCCTAGAGCTGGTACCCATCATGGATCGTTGTACCTGGAGGTTAGCAGAGGCTCTAAGTACACTGTCCTTTCCTTTTGAGATGGCGTATTGATCGTCATTCCAGGCTAGCCCAGAACTCGTGATTCTTCTATCTCTGTCTCTCAGGGGCTAGGATCACAGCCCTGTCCACCATGCCCTGCCTCTTTGTACATTGGAGGAATGATTAAATTAGTGCTTATCATTTGGAAAGATCCTCAACTCTTGCCCCCTTCATCCTCTCCACACAAATTGCCTTGTCCAGCCAGTGACTCCCCAAATGCAGTTAAATTGATGGGTAGAAAACTACCCCAGTCCTTGCTTGTTCTTACCTTCTAGCCAGCTAGAGTGAAAACTTGGGGCAACTTCACTCCCTGAAAATCCTCGTGAACGAAGCCTGAGGTGGTCCAAGGCTATGTTGTAAAGTGAAAGGGCCTCCCGTGCATGCCTGGCCCAGCTCTGCAAGGCTGAGAACTAAGATCCTCCCACCCAGTGGTCTAGGGAACCTGGTGTCCAGAAGTTCCCAGGGGGCACTGAAAAAGTGGTACCCTCCCTGGCATGGTCCTTTGGACCAGAAATATGGCATCAAAGCAGTGGGACACCCCCCCCCCCCCACACACACACACACACGTTCCTGTGGTGCAAGCCACAGCCTGGGCCCAGACCTACCCTATCTCCTGTCTCCCACAGAGCCTCTCTTTTCAACAGCTGCTTCTAGGCCCAGAGACTTCTCAGCATCCCCAGACCTTAGGGTGTGAGCTACCATTTCTGCCTTGACACTGCCCTCTGGTGGAGAATCTAAGCACAGTCGCTGAAAGGCTTCAGCCAGGCTTTTCCCCACCCACACACTGCTGTTCCCTGAGCGTTGCCCAAGTGTGTTCTCACACCGGTGTGCACTCGGGTGATTTTCCCCTTTCTGGACTTCTGGATCCAGCCATTCTCGCCTCTTCCGGGGCCCTTTGGAATTAAGGATCATCCCTGTTGTGATACAATCCTGCAGTGGCCCATGCTTTGTCTCCTAAGGGATGAGGTACCTGGTAGAGACATAGTGTGTAGGTATGGTGGGAAGATGGGAGAATAAATAAATGAACATGGGTGGATGAGGGTATGTATGGTGCAGATAGCAATGACAACCACTGTGGAGGGACACCAGAGTCAGACAGGACTGGTGGGCACTGAGACCTCCAAAATGTTACTTCAGCTCTCTGAGTCTTTGTTTCTTCCACTGGGTATGGAAATATCACTAGTGCCTCTCATCAGGTTGATGAACGGCCACTGCCACCCTTTCTAAAATGAGGATGAGAGTTCTGATAGAACGATAGTCCCCAGTGCCCAGTCCTGGCAGTGGTAAGGGTGTCACATGAGATCCCCCCACTTCCCTGAGCCCTCTCCACACTCATGCCCTGAGAAAAGAGACTAACATGTCTCCCGTATCACTGGGTGCCCTATAGGGCCCTCTCCACCCAGGCAAGGTCCTATTTTCTGATCCCATGTTCCTAGTGAGTACCTTTTTAAAAATGGAGTGATCCTATTGTGTGAAACCCTGGGGATCATTTAGTTTCTGGGTTCATCTAGAGCACTGGACCATGCTGCCCCACCCTGTTAACAGCATATTACAGATGCGTATTCAGGCTTTCCCATGGCACTCGTACAAATGCATATTCAGGCTTTCCCACAATGCTGGTACAAGCATTTGTGGGCCTCCCTACAGTGATAACTTTTCTTCTCAATTTCAATCAGCTTTAGCATTCCTGTAAGTTTAACAGCAGGGATCAAAAAAAATACTTTTACTCGGCTTACCCATACTCTTCGCTTTGCCCAGAGGTATGGGACTCTTAGGGACATTGCTAGCAAGCTATGCCTTTCTTTTTCTCTGTTTTCAGGTACTTTAACAAACTCTCAAGGGCTAAGATGAATCTCAAATCATCACTTAACAGCATTTTGCCCTGAAGGGTGAAAGAAAGATATGCCCCAAAGCCATGTCTGGTGGCTCTGTGTAGGACACTTTGAGGCACTTCATACTATGCATAAAGAATGTTAAAGCAGAAAGATGACCCGAGACTCTGTTCTGACCCTATCCTCCACCCAATGTTCCCAAGCCTCCTACCCACTTAAGAATCACAAGCACGACAGGCCGACTCATGCCTGTCTAGAAGAATCCAGAGTCCAAGTGAGATCAGGGCATCTGTGTTGATGGTTGCTGCCTTCAGAACTATCTAGAAGAGCCTCGATGCCCGGTATCCCCTCCAGCAGCCTATGTTTGGCTCTCTGGAGACAGTGATGGGCATCAGTGTACTGTGACTGTCAAGGTGATTCTGGTGGGGAAGAAAGGCCAGGGAGTTCTGCTGGGCTTTGCTTCTGCTGAAGATTCCTGAGCAGGGAGTGGAGAAGGTTTCAGAGTGATCAGGGACAGGCAGGTAGACCTGCTGCCATGGAGCTGGGTAGGCCAGCTCTGACTGAGCATGCACTGTGCATGCGGTTTGGGAGGCATCTTGGGCACGCCACTCTCTTCTTGTCATCCTGTTAACACTGTGGCATCTGCAGAATTCAGTGCCAGAAGCACATTGTAAAAGGAGTTTTATGTGAACCACATCAATTTGGAAAGAGCAAGGAGCTTTTATTGTTTCTCTCTTCCTTTCTCAGTTCTTCTTAGTCAGCCTTCTCCTTACTTGATGGTTTTTCTCCTCTCTTCCTTCTTAAGGGTACTACAGTGTCCCAGGGTACTGTGTCTGCACAGATGCCTACTTTGCGGTAGGCACATTGACTGCTTGCAATGTGACAGCCAGGACTCTCTGAGAAGAGGGCAGGGCTCCTGTACGGACAGCAAAGACAGAATCCCAAGAAAAGTATGGGTGCAGAAAAGGGATCTTAAAGCTCTAAGACAGTGTCCCTACAAAGCAATGTGCTTCTGGGACATTTTATGTCACCTTAAAGTGCACACAGGGCTGCTCCTCCCTTTGGGTCACCGGGAGATTCTTCCCATCCTCCCAATGCACCCAGGGCCCTGGTCCCAGATCTTGTGAGGCTAAGCTTTGCCAGCTATTGGGCTGCCTGCATGCCTGTTGCTTCCACAGGGATGTGGGTAGACTTACTATTTGTATTCTGAGTCCAAGGTTCACCAAGTCTTGTTCTATTTGGCCACCAGAGGCCCCAGGAGAAGTCCTCCTCATGGGTTTATCGCAAAAGCAGATGAGTTTAATTGCTTAAAAGCTTTAGAGAAGGTGCTGGGAAACTGGCTCTGCAGTAATGGGCACTCGCTTCTCTTCCAGAGGACCAGAGTTTGGTTCTTAGAATCTGTGTCCAGCAGATCATGACCCCTCTATGATTCTAGCTGCAGGGGATCTGATACCCTCTTCTCATCTGAATGGGCATATGGCATACAAGCAGATACACTGACGCACAGATATACACATATATACACACTTATTATTATTATATTATTATTATTATTAAAAACATTTTTCCTAAAGTTTTAGGCCAAGAGGAACTCCCATCCCCTGACTCCCTAGGTGACCTTCTACAGACCAATTGGCAGATCACCTAAGACTCTCTGAGGGCTCTGAGGAAAATCAGCAGGCTCACGTTGTAATATGTTAGACAATATAGGAGCTGGTGTCTATTCACATGCTGCAGGGAACCCTCCATAACTATTAGCTGTAGAGATCTCAGAGACCTGTGCGTTTATTCATCCCACAAAACAGGGGAGTGGCAGGAAGGCAACCCTGCCCTTAAGAGTTCAAAGTTCACTTGAGGCTATGGACTGAACTCACCATTTCTGCTGAGAGGGGCTTACTGACACCTACTATGTGCCCAGCTTTGTGAGGCCTGATCTCTGTCCCTATAACTTCCAGCTACTATTTGCTTTTTTAAATATTTTGTTCCTTTTTATTTAGTATCAGTGTGTGAATGTGGGGGTCAGGAGTTGGTTCTCTCCTTCTGCCTGGTTGAGGCAGATATCTCTTGCCATTTCCGTTGCGCTACACACTTTGGGTTGGCTGGTCCACGGCTTCAGAGCGATCCTCCTCTCTCTTCCATCCATCTCACTGTAGGAGTTGTAGGATTAGAACTGCATGCTGCCACATCTGTCTTTTACACATGGATTCCAGGGGGTGGAGTTCAGGTCATCAGATTTTTTTTACTGGCTGAGCCATTTCACCAGCTCCTGGGCACCTACTTCTTGGTTGCCTCCCGAGATGGTGCTTGAGTACCCTTTTAGCTAGTTTCTTCCATCAAGAAATTCTCCTTCCATGGACCATCAAGGGGAAAATGCTAAATCCACCAGATCTGAGTTCTAATCCATGTTCAGAGGCAGATAGGTACTCTAGTCATCTCACTGATCTATGAAGTAATATGCCCATCTCCATGCAGAAGATGAGGTAGTCTGAGATCTTTACTAGGCTCATCTCAAGCGTCCATGGGCTGGTAGCCCTCAGTAGACAAAGTAACTAGAGACTAGCATAAAGCTGTTCCCTTGGGGGTAAGTAAGAATGCCACTTGCTGAGAAAGCAGAGCCTCAGACAGAAAACCCTTGTGCCACAGGAATGATGATAAATAAAGACTTGGCACAGGGGACTCACTGTGATTTACTCCAAGTCCAGATCTTCCCCGAGCATCTCCCGGTAAGATCACTGAGTCCAGATCTTCCCCGAGCATCTCCCGGTAAGATCTCTCAGTGAGTGAGGCATTCGGAGCTACTCTTGGCCAATGTACGCTATAGGCATCAGCAGCCAGCCAGCCTCTGCCTCGTCAGACCCACTCTGATTTGCACACATGTTCCTGCACCCCCAGACACTGCATGCCACCAACTTTGCCCTGCATGCTGTCCCCTACCCTCCTTCCTTATCCTGGGTCCATTCTTGCTCTTCCATCGTCGTTTCCACAGCTTTATCACCTCCCGGAAGCAGTTGGCGCCACTCTGTACCCCCCACCACATTCTTTCTTTCTACTCCTGAAGTCATATACGTCTGTTTGCTTCCCTCCACTGTGTCCTCGGCACCCAGCACAAAGCTAGAGCCGTGCTGAGTAAGCAAAATGAATCAGTGACGTCACTGTAGCGCTGATCACCTTGGTTACAGTTATCATGTATACATCACCACTGGTTATGTTAGTGAGGGGAGTGATTCTATGCAATGCTGCTTCCTTCAACCCATCACAGAGCTTAGCACACAGTAGGTGTTTGCTAAGTATCTGTAGATTCATTAGCCAATGAGCTGGCGTGCATTTTTCTGCCTGAACAGCCTTACTTCAGGGGCAAAAGTTCCCTGAAGAAAGCTATGTGTATGTAACCGAGGGTTACCATTAGGCGTCTGAACTCATCACTGGCCTGTAGTCATACATCTTGGACAGTAAAGCTGGGCAAGACATCATGAATCAGGCAGCCGCACATCAAAGCCTGGAAGAGCCTGGGGAGCTCTTACTTAGGCGAACTGGAAGCCTTGATACCACTAGATGGCACCAACGGCTAAGACTTGGTCCAAGGAAGGTTTTGCCCATCCAGTCACTGTCTGGCCTTCCTATATATATTCCTTACCCAGATGCCTGAGGGCCTCTAGGCAGGTACCAAGAGAGAAGGCTGCCTATTGAGGCTGCTTACCTGGGATGAAGGGATGAGTCTGCTGATGTTCTCATAGAGTCTGGTACACCCGCTTATAGAGCTTCCAATGAGCGGCACAGGTTTGGGGAGGTATGCTGCTCTAAGTGGTCTTCATATGCTAAGTCCCTGTGTTTCCACACCCAGTAGACCTGTTTCTATATAACTGCTCACAAAGTGACATCTTGTATCCAGTTACAGACTTCAGAGGGGCTGGTATGTGTTTCCAAACCCACTTAGAAACACCCCCATCTAACCCTCTTGGATTCTGTGTTCTTCTCGATTCCCAAGCTTAACCCTGAGAGAAGAGATTGATTCAGAGTATGATGTCAAGTATCCCACAACACTTTTATCCCTCTGCAGGTTGATACCTCGAGAACCCTACACTGTGCACTGTGCACAGTATGTTATATTCAGGCAGAGAGAGAAAAACAGAACCCTAACAGAAAAGCCACTGTGTCTGTCACCAACAAGGCAGCCTGGCACTCCATGCACTACAAGCGTCTAGTAACTAAGAACTCAGAGTGTCATAGCAGGTCATAGAGAGTAGGGACATTTATCTCAGACATAGGGAAGATGCCTTTAGGCAGGGAAAGGATGCACCAGGCTGAGCCCTGGAAGGGATGTGTCTGGGCCTGAAATTCAGGCTATGAGCAATGCAGGCTGACCAGAGTCACCCTATAAGCTTCTAGGCTTTCTTTTGTTTGCATCAGTATCTAGGCACTTGTGATGTTCCAGGACCAGGTCCTGCAGGTCAGACTAATGCAGTAGTTCAACTCCACTCCTTTTTAGCCAGAGCTATTCCTGACCCAAACCACAGAGAGCCTCTTTGCACTTTCCACGGGACCCAGAGCCTTATGCTATGATTCACAACTTCTAATGCGTGTCTCTCCTATGTGCTGCATAAGCTTCATCTACAGGACCTTCTCAATTTTGTCTTCAAGTGTCTAAAATGTAGAGAAGGCTCCAGGCTAGCTCTATGAACATCTGTTTAATGGCTGAAATAGCCCAGAAGGAACAAAGGGGTTCAGGGGATTCTCTCTCCCCTTCTCAGTTTCCTCTCTAGTGCGGGGTGAGGTACTCAGATGGGGTCAGGAAGGTAGTCATCCAGGTTGGGATGTGCATGGATTACAGAGATACAGGCATCTTTGAGGAATTGTGCTTAGATACCAGAGTCCTTCCACCTGCCTGCTATCCAGGGGAGAGGCCCTGTCTCAAAAAATAAAAACAAAAAACAAAAAACAAAAACAAAAACCAAGTTCTGTAGCATTGATTAAAACAAACAAACAAACAAACAAAAAAACAGCTGAGGATGTCTTCTGGCCTAGATACACACACACACACACACACACACACACACACACACACAACTATCTGATTCCACCAGGTACAGAAGACTCTGTGAAGGGAGAGGTTTGGAGTCTGCACAGCCCCAATCCAGGGCTCTGTGTCTTCCATAACTCAGTGCCACCAAAGGTACTTCGGGGACCATAAAGACACCAAGGAAAGAAGGAAGCCAAGGTGGGCCAAGGTGGATACGAGGCCCCAGTACTCCACTGGCTGGGAATTGTTCTGATTCCTCTGAACTTTGAACTCCTTAATCTTCCTGGCTTTATTGAAAGAAAATCGATGTTTGTCTGTTGATCACGTGGAAGTCAATAATTGTGAAATCCTCTAAACACACTGAAGGTGGAAAGGCAATTGCAGCTCTTTGGGCTTGGAAACTCTGGACTCAACAACCCCTTTTCACTTCTGCCCTTCCTCCACAGGCCCTCTCTCCAACCCCCACAACTATGACCTTCACCCCAGCACCACTAGAGGAAACGACTACACGCCCCGAATTCTGCAAGTGGCCATGTGAGTGCCCACAATCCCCGCCTCGCTGCCCGCTGGGCGTTAGCCTAATCACAGATGGCTGTGAATGCTGTAAGATATGTGCCCAGCAGCTCGGGGACAACTGCACAGAGGCTGCCATCTGTGACCCACACCGGGGCCTCTACTGCGATTACAGTGGGGATCGCCCGAGGTACGCAATAGGAGTGTGTGCACGTAAGTGAGAGACTCCATACCTTCCAACTGCCCCCACACCTTATTATCTCTGGCCCATGAATACCCACAGCCCTTCAGCTGCCCAGGCTTAGCTGGTCAGGAAACAAAAGTCCAACCAATCCACAGTTAGAGGCCACAGAATGGATCATACTTGGAAGAGACTAATAACTGCATTCTTCTTGTCCTTAAGATATTACGTCTTGCTCTCTTCCTATTAGAGACACCCCCCTCCCCTAAAGAAGGAGATTCTGCCAAGAAATAGTCAAACCTAGTTCCATTCTCTTGGTAGAAAAGACTCTTCAGTAGATGTCCAATGGCCTCTAAATGATGTGGAGTCACTGCCATACTTCAAATGCTTTAATGGTCCTTTAAATATATATATATATATATATATATATATATATATATATATATATATATGAAAGCCAATGACTATGAAATAGCAAAACCAGCAGCCTGCACCATTTCCCATTTCCCAGCAACCCTGCTTTTCCAGTTACCACCACTATTTTTTTTTTTTTTACTGCTTTTGCTTTTATTCTTTCTTCTAGCTCCAAATACTTCTTATTTGGCTTGTTTTCTTTTTCTTTTTTTTTTTTAATTAGATATTTTCTTTATTTACATTTCAATTGTTATCCCCTTTCCTAGTTTCCCCTCCAACAATCCCCTATCCCCTCCCCCCTCCCTCTGCTCCCCAACCCACTCCTTCCCGTTCCTGGTCCTGGCATTCCCCTATATTGGGGCATAGAGACTTCACAGGACCAAGGGCCTCTCCTCCCACTGATGACCGAGTAGGCCATCCTCTGCTACAAATATAGCTAGAGCCACAAGTTCCACCATGTGTTTTCTTTGATTGGTGGAACAGTTCCAAGGAGCTCTGAGGGTACTGGTTAGTTCATATTGATGTTCCTTCTATGGGGCTTCAGTCCCCTTCAGCTCTCTGGGTATTTCTCTTGCTCCTTCATTGGGGACCTTGTGCTCTGTCCAATGGATGACTGTGAGCATCCACGTCTGGATTTGCCAGGCACTGGCAGAGGCTCACGGGAGACAGCTATATCAGGCTCCTGTCAGCAGGCTCTTGTTGGCATCTGCCTAGTGTCTGGGTTTGGTGGTTGTTTATGGGCTGGATCCCCAAGTGGGGCAGTCTCTGGGTGGTCATTCCTTCAGGCTCTGTTCTGAACTTTATCTCTGTAACTCCTCCCATGGATATTTTGTTCCCCATTCTAAGAAGGAACAAAGTATCCACACTTTGGTCTTCCTTCTTGAGTTTCATGTGTTTTGCAGATTGTATCTTGGGTATTCTAAATTTCTGGGCTAATATCCACTTATCAGTGAGTGCATATCATGTGTGTTCTTTTGTGATTGACCACCACTACTTTTAACTTGTTGGCCCTTTATTGTTATAGGTATGACTACATAATAAATGTCTAATGTCATCTGTGAGATTTTACCTCTGCTGTGCTGTACTATACTATACTATACCTTGCTATATTAATTTGTGTCACTTATTACCACTCCTCTGGGATAGTTGAAGGATTCGCTCCCTGATGCCATCAGATATCTTTGTTATCTTCCAAATGTCCTTGTCCTGACTTTTGGCTCTGTAATCATGAATGTATTTTATGCTATGACTATGTTCACTAGAGCCTGAATGCTATACGTGCTTTAGTTGCCACTTTTCACAGTACCATCTGCTCTTCCTGGTGCTTCTAGCTGCCTTTGCTCTCTTTGGTTTGGGTGTGTACAGCATCCTTGTGTTTTGGGGAAGACTGTTGTTTATTCTTACAGGATCCATCCTGTGTCTTCTGTCCTGGCTGTTCATAGAGACCATGTTTCTGGGAGTTCACTGCCTCCTGCTTCTCTTTATTTAGTCTGAATCCTCTCATCATTGCCTGGCCATGTAGTGTGAGCCAACATGATGGTGAATAATGGTCTGCCATGTGACATGACAGTCTATCTTCTGAAATGCTCCTCTAAATCTTGTAAATACAGAAATTCCTCCCCCATGACTATTCAATCAAGACTCCTCCATAATTCTTGGTCCATGTGTCCCCTAATATCCATTCATATACAGTGCGATCCTTAGTCCTACCCAATACTTCATATTCCCATTGTGTGTGTGGGGGGGGGGGGTATCGATGAGGTTTGTACACACAAATCCAAGTCAGTAAACAGTGTCTGAGCCTCCTGGTTCCTTTGTGACCCTTCCTGTTTATTTTCTTTTATTTTTTTCATTTATTTAGATTTACATCTTGGGCTTTTCAAATAAATACCTCTGCTTTCCCCATCCTCTGTGATTTTTAACTCTTGCTGGATTTTTGTTGTTGTTGATAATGCCACAAAACACGTTCAAAGAAGACTTGCACCATAATCTGTGCGTATGCACTGATTAAAATGTATTTCCTGAGCATTAACCCAGACCTGTTTAAATAAACCCCTGAGTCACGGGTGCTCTCTGCTTGCTGTGCTAAGACTGACATTATAAACAGTCATCTACGTTCTTCCATAACCCGGGGAGATGTCACCATCTTCCCTGTGCTGGAATCCCTTATAAGACCAGGCACAGGAGACCAGGTCGTAATTCCTCTCCCTGCTAGCAGGTACGTCAAGGTCATTTGAAAGGTAACTCAGTTCACTGCTATTACACTAATCTCCAAAGCCATAATGGGATCTTACACGCCATAGACATTGTGTCATGAATCCAGAGATTTTCTTTCCTGCTCACCACCCATACCCACCTCACCCTCACAGTTGCCAATTGCAGATCTCACGGCAAACCACTCTCATCCCTTAGCTCCCTGCCACCAGGAAATTTTCCTTTCCACATATTTAGGAAAATTAAATAAAACATCAATAATCTAAGGGAAGGATTCAGTAGGTTTAGGCATTTGGCATGAGTTCCCTGACTGTGTGGGTTTATAGACCTTGAAATAAATAGAGTAAAACAGGAGTTACAGGAGCTTGAAATGTTCCAGCCCATTGTTAAGTTCCAAAAGGTTCCTCCACAGAGCCATTTTCATCTCTAACTCTAACACTTGACGAGAGAGAGAGAGAGAGAGAGAGAGAGAGAGAGAGAGAGAGAGAGAGAGAGGTGGGTTTGTGTGTGTGTGTATCATATGTATCATATGTAAACATATGCAAATATATACAAAATTCACTTGAGTCCTCTAAGCATTCCCCCAGAAATATGACATAATGTCAGAATTCATGAGGCCCACATACGAAAAACAAAGCGAGTCATGGAAGTGTAGAGTATCTGTGAGACCCAAGACAACAGAGCATCTCGTGCAAACAGTCTGTCAGCACGTGATCAGCTTAGCTAGTGGATGGACCTCAGGATGAGCTAAACTTGTCTACAGAGAATTAGGCCAAGACAAGGCAAGTGAAAAACAAGCCATCAGCTGCTGCCACCCAGGGCCCAGGGAGCTCAGAAGAGCCATCGGCAAGCCAGTAAATGCCAGCTTTGGCTGTCCATAGTCACTATCCTGGGCCACCAAAGCCAAGCAGAACAGTGAGTCTAGTCTTACCTCGTCTGCTCAGCTGTTAGGAGGAAATTAGGCTTGCGTATGATTGGTAAATACTAGAGCTACATTCAGAGAAACTTTTAAAAAGGGTGTCCAGGCCAACCTAAACACAGGGATGGGCACAGTGCCCTCTACTTTAAACGGTTCCACTATTTCAGTTGCCCCAACACTGCCCTAATGGAGCTTGAACAGGCACTAGAGCAAAAAGGTCTGGCAAAGGAAACAGAAGTGTTTACAGGCTGATAGGCGTGGGGTTCAATCACTGCTCCGGCTCTTGCTACAGCTGGCCTTGGGTCACGCACCTGAGGATCTTCATTAGATCAGCCTTGAGCAGGGAGGGGGAAGCAGGGGGATGGCAACTGGCTTTTGCTTGCACCATGGAAATCATCTCCACTCTGTCCATGGCTATCCTCCTCCATAGTGGGGAGGTCTCATTCCGGGACCTCCATACCCTGCGTGCTGCTAAAGGGGAGAAAGGAAAATCTAGCATGGTGCTTGGGATTAGAATACCCAAGCTGGAGTCCAATCCTTTTAAGCCTCCGAGTCCTCAATAAGGACAACGTGATGAAGAGTGGGGACCCCTGTGGGAATTCAGGTTGTCACATGCTTAGATACAGTAGGAACTTAGTGGAGGCCTGTGTGTGCCTCTATCCACCCATCTGCCCATTGACTCTGAACAATGTGAAGGTAAGGGTATAGGACCCAAGCCACGTTCCTACTCCAACAAAACCACAGATGGTGAGGGACATGAAAGTCCCTGTAAAGGGGCATGGTGGCTTGGTGGCTGCAAATCTTTTAGCCGTAAGAAGCCTAGCCAGGTCTCATCTGAACTTTCAAGAGAGGTTAGCGAGGCACTGGCTGCTTCCCCTCACCCATGACTAGTCCCCTGGGAAAGTAGAAAGGCTATATGTGCACCAAGAGGGCCCCCACCTCTGCTGAGGGATAATGCGTGGTCATCACAGCCCTGATCTCCCCTAGGTCTATGTGGGACAGTTTTAGCAGCTGCCCGTGGGTCCCATTAACCAGTCTACAGAGATGCCAACACTGAGGGAAGCAGTGGCCCAGCATCTAGGCCTGCCTCATGTTATGTAGCCTGGGTATTAGCATTTTTACAGGTTGTTCTGTGAGTTCCTGTAAGCTGATGGAAGGAAGGATGGATTGCTTTGCCATTGACTCCAGAACCCAGGACTGGTGTCTTTACACATGAGGGCAAAACAAACTTCAGCCTTCTCACACCCAATACACACACACACATACACACACACACACACACACATGAGAGAGAGAGAGAGAGAGAGATTCATATAATCATGCATATATCTGTCTACACAACATATACATACATACATGTTCTTGTAAACAAATAAACATACAAACTAGCATATGCACATGTGTGTGCACATTCACATGTACACATATGCACATACACACCTTCCTGGCATCTGAGGGAGTGGCAAGGTGACTGAGGAGGCAAAGCTCAAGCGCCTCCTCACATCCTGCTTTCTGTTTCCTCTTCCTCTCCTCTCATCTCCCTCCTCTTCTAGTGTCAGGTAGAAGGAAGGACTCCGGTTTGCTGTTTCCACTCTGTCATTCACCAGCTCTCTGAGCCAATAAATCCCCTCCTCTCCCAGACCTCTCCTGTCTCTGTGAAGTAAACAAAGCTCTCCTGATGAAGTCATCACTGGAGACCTGAGTGAGATCATGGACCAGAAGCTGTGTCAAAGTGTGCCAGCACCTGCTTCCTGGCTATTCAGAGAATGGTAGCAATGGAAAGATAGATGTACATACCCCAAGCATGCTGCTCCTTGGCCAGATTGCACCAATGCCACCTTGCTGAGACTGTCTTGTTATACATAACAATGGAAGCAACAATGTGTTTCCTAACAAAATAAAATGTGCCAGGAAACACAGAAGTCATTGCTCCTGCCAGGAACCCTGATGCTTCTGCTCGCCACCACCCCCACCAATCCCAGAGACAGGACAGAGTTACTGCAATCAGCAGATTCTTAGCTGTCCCTCCTCTGTGGGCATTCTTGTCCCAGGACCCCTTGCCTACAGTTCCAGATGCTATCCCCAAGGAACACATAGCACCAAGGTTAGAGTCTGACCCAGTGGTTTGCTAAACCACAAAAAGCCAGCTTGCATAACCAATTACATAGTTATATCTCATGTCTAATGAAGACTCTGGCCCCAGTCTCAGCTCCTCCAGAGATGATGGAAGATCTCATTTTCTCGGACTGAGTACAGAGTGCTGAAAGTCTTCCTTGACTCCCGAGAGTCTTTGCCAATGTGTCTGGAAGCTGAGCTTCCCTCCTTGCTTTGGTTTGAGAAGCCACTGACCTCTGCTTGGGTCACTGAGGTGCCATCCTGTAGCCTTCTCCTGCCTATTGTGTACTTAGCACCACAAGTTTTCTTGTGAAGTATATAATTCATCTCATTCATTCAAGTTACTTACTGAACACCTACTTGTGCCGGTAAGAATTATAGAAACTGACGGTTCCACAACTTCCTCTGAGACAGAAGGAAGCTATATCTGATCTTCTCCAACACACACCCTTTTCTTTCTCTCTTCCTGTCCCTCTTCCACCCCAACCTCCCAAGCCTACTCCATCATCAGGCTCTTACACCTCTAGTAGATGTCCTCCCTAGCAGGAAGAATGTCATCAGCACCTGGACTGGCTCCCTCTCATTCTGGTCTTTGAGGAAGGAAGCCCTCTCATGTCCATAGGATCTTCCTGGTCCACTTGCTCTCAGTCTATAGCCACATGTACATCCAATACCCTGTTCCCTTATCTCCCAACACTTATCACAGTGGCTGTCACCATCAACAATCACTCCTACGACCATTGGACCATCTTCCCACTTTATCGTGAGAACTTCAAGGACCAGCCCACTGTCATCCTGCCCAGCATTGGGTCCCCAGCTCCACAGTCAGTGCTGAGGAAGGCAGCCCACTTCATTCCTGGGTTCTGGTCTCCTGTGTAAGCTTTCCTCCTTTGGACAGGCATGCACCAGTACCAGTGTTGGGACACTGTAGGAATAAAGATGTCTGAGCTCTTGCGCTAAGGCGCTAGACTCTTCCACCCAACATTTAGCATGGCCTTCAGTGGCTGTCCCCTGATGTCATGAAGCACCCTCACAGTACCTTCTCTCCCTTTCTCCCTATTGCACCCCACCTCTTCACATGACCCTCTCTTTGTCCTTGGGATGCAGCCAGCTGATACGTGGGCCAGGCCCTCTTTTCTCACATGAGCGATTTCTTGGCATGGCATCTTAAGGCAGAGGGAAACTGCACAGAAGTAGCTTGGCACGGAGCCCATACCTCCTGGCCTGACATGTTTGCTACCTGTGTTTACAGAGGTGGTCGGTGTAGGCTGTGTCCTGGATGGCGTGCGCTACACCAATGGCGAGTCCTTCCAACCCAACTGCAGGTACAACTGTACCTGCATCGATGGCACGGTGGGCTGCACGCCACTGTGCCTGAGCCCCAGACCCCCACGCCTCTGGTGCCGCCAGCCCCGGCATGTGAGAGTCCCTGGCCAGTGCTGTGAGCAGTGGGTGTGTGATGATGACGCAAGGAGACCACGCCAGACTGCACTGTTGGACACCAGAGCCTTTGGTAAGTATGGGCAGGGGCAAGTGGAATCCCTGAGTAACACAGAGCCCCTAAATTCCTAATGTTCTCTTCATAAATCAAGCCCCCAGGCCATTACTCTCTCCATAATTCACCAGTTATATGGCCTTAGAGATATGCTGTCTGGAACCCAAATTCTCCGTCTATAAAAATCCAAATGACACCATCTTTCCTGCCTACCTTATGGGCTTCTCCCAGCTTAAAAGCCTGGCATGATATTTTCAGTCCTCTATTATCTTATTAAAGTATCCCAGGGAGTGGGTAGGGTCCTAGAAAGAGGAGCAGGTGGCAGTGCCTTGGAGGGAGTAGGTGGACTTTCCAGATAACTCAAGGGTTCTATTGCTATAGTCATGTGAGCAGATGAAACTTTATCTAGGTAAGCCTAATAAGAAGAAGCCCTGTGAGGGAGGACAGGGATGTGATTTGTTCACCATTGCCTACTGGAGCGTGGTGCACTTGCTCCAAGATAGTTGGAAAATATCCAGCTGGTCTTTGCAGAGGTAGCCACATAGGTGTTTGGCTATAGGTGGCTGGATAGATGAATGAATAGATCACAGTTAGATGATGGGTATGTGCTGCATCAGCAATATATAGATATATGGATAGATGCCTAGAGGAGAAGTGGTGGAAGAAGGGAAGTGAAGTGGATAGATGGATGGATACAAGATGAATGAGTGGGTGGATGGGTGGGTGGATGGATGGATAGATGATAGCTAAATCAATGGGTATACTGGATAGCTTTGTGTCAACTTGACACAGCTGGAGTTATCACAGAGAAAGGAGCTTCAGTTGGGGAAATGCCTCCATGAGATCCAGCTGTAAGGCCTTTTCTCAATTAGTGATCAAGCGGGGAGGGCCCCTTGTGGGTGGTGCCATCTCTGGGCTGGTAGTCTTGGGTTCTATAAGAGAGTGGACTGAGCAAGCCAGTGGAGGCAAGCCAGTAAAGAACATCCCTCCATAGCTTCTGCATCAGCTCCTGCTTTCTGACCTGCTTGAGTTCCACTCCTGCATCCTTTGGTGATCAACAGCAGCATGGAAATGTAAGCTGAATAAACCCTTTCCTCCCCAACTTGCTTCTTGGTCATGATGTTTGTGCAGGAATAGAAACCCTGACTAAGACAATGGGTATATGAAGGCATGCATGGAGAGGAAATTGTTATAGACTAGATGAAAAACAGATATGTGGAATAAGATAGATAGATAGATAGATACAAACATACATACATATATACATACATACGTAGATAGATACATAGATACATAGGTAGATGATGATAATTTCAGTGGATGGATGGGTGACAGATGGGTAGATAAAGGATTGATATGCACAGATGGTGTCTGATTGGATGTTGGTGGATATTTATGCATAGTTAGCTTTTGAACTAGGGCAGAGGGGACAACAGGGTGTAAAGGATAAGGACAAGAAGCAGTGCTGGAGGACACCTCAAGGCCTGGCATCTGGGTTGCATATGGCATGGTGGGAGGAATCAGGGTGGCTCCTGGGGCTGGCCACTGCCCAGGAGAGAATACAGCGAAGGAGCACATTTAGGGAGATGGTGGGCTGCTTGGCATGAGCAGGCTGAGTTTGAGGAGCGCTCCCAGGGAGAAATGTCCAGTCAGAGCAACCTCACGAGGGAGTCCCACAGGAAGAGAGCTCTGCTGAGAGAGAGAGCAGCTGCTGGTCTTTAATATGTCCTGGGACTAGCACACGTGGTGAGATGGAGGAGCCTGGAGTAGAACATGACCTTTGAGGAGTGGACAAGAGAAAAAGGAGGCCAGGGACTATGAAGAGACAGTGTCTGGGGAAATGAGGAGAACCCAAGAGACTCCGACACAGTGGCCTCGGAATGCAGGCACTACTAGAGGAAAATGCCTCTGGGGCAGGTGACGCCAAAGGATGGAAGACTGCCTACCACTGGGCTTTGGGGTGCTAATGTTTGTAAAATGTCTAAGTATGTGGGTTTTCTCAGAGCCTGTGCAGAGCTGTGTTCTTGGCCTTGGTGCCAGCAGCGCTAAGGATTAGAAGATTTTTGTTGTTTGTTTGTTTGTTTGAGGAAAGGGGCATTCCAGGCTTGGCAGCATCCCTAGCCAGTCCTTCTAGATGACAGCAACACATCCCCAAGTTGTGACCATCTGAAACAACTCCAGACCTTAACAACTGTGACTTAGGGGACAAAATCTCCCCCACGGAGAAACAATGTGGTAGAGATGAAAGCCAGTAGCAGGGAAGGTTTAGTCCCTGGTAGCTCAGGGAAGAGTGACAGCTCTTCTTACTAAACCTGCTTTCAGTATAGCACAATAGTCCCTGGGTGGTGGAGGGAGGCAGAGGCTGCCTGCCCCGTTGTGTGTGACCCAGTGACCCAGTTCTTAGCCATCCCAGGCGGAGGCCCTGGAGCCATATGGAGGAGACCCAGAAACCAAAGCCCTTTATCCTCTCATCCTCCCTGGCAAATCCCTCCCTCCATGCCTGCTACAGGCTCCCAGCCAGCTCATCCCAGACTGCCCGCTTCTGTCCTTGGATGCCTCCATTGCTGTCTCCCTTCTGTGTGTGGGTGCCCTCCCTATCTTAAATTCACTCCCAGATTCACTCGCCAGCAATGTTTGCGGCATCCCTGCAAGCCCCAGGGACTGTATGAAGAGCTCTATGTTACCCTAACTAGATTCCTTGTCTGCCTGGTGTGTTTTTTCCTTTCTTCCTTCCCCCAGTTTTTGATTACCTTGTCTGCCATTGCTCTCACTCTCTCCTGTCTGTCTTTCTTTATCTCTTTGTCTCTCCATCTCTGTGTCTGTCTCTGTCTCTCTCCCATGTATGTGTTTGTGTGTGAATGTGTGTGTGTGTGTGTGTGTGTGTGTGTGTGCGTGGTTCCTTTCTGTCTCTCCCCAATCCCTTTCTTCTATTTACTATGAGTACACAGGTGAAATGTCTGTCTGTCTGTCTATCTGTCTGCCCCACCTTTCCGCAGGCTGTTCTGCCTCACCTGCCATCTGTCTGTCTGTCTCCCTCCATAGCTCACCACTCTCCCCTGCTTACCTCTGGCTATGCATGTACTGATCAGATGCTGGGTTCTGTATGTTCATAGGACCAGGTAGGAGCAAAGAATACAGAGTAACAGGACCAGCTGGCATGTCGAGGGATTCACTAATCCAGGGACATCCGATGCGCTGTCACATGCGCGATGCTGTCCTCTCAGACCCCAGACCTGGGAACTCTGTTCTTGATCTCTTTGATGCAGGGGGAACTGAAGCCTATAGGTGAGAGCCAGCTCACTGGATCACACAACTTGCAAACTAGTGCAGTGCAGAGAGATGGACCCAGGAATTGTGACACAAGCCTATGTCTTCAGCTACTCCATTCTGGAATTCCTGAGATGGGATGTCAGGTGCTAGGATACGGGACTCACCTTTGAACTTTCAGATATATACTTCATTTCTGAGGGGCTGTAGGATGGGCAGTGCCTTTTTTTTTTTTTTTTTTTCGAGACAGGGTTTCTCTGTGTAGCCCTGGCNNTCCTGGAACTCACTCGGTAGACCAGGCTGGCTTCGAACTCAGAAATCTGCCTGCCTCTGCCTCCCGAGTGCTGGGATTAAAGACCTGCGCCACCATGCCTGGCTCTTTTTTTTTTTTTTTTTTTTAAACGATCCTGCTCCGTGCCTTACAGATGCACGGCATAAACTCAGTCAAAATCTCCACCCTTTTCTAGTAGGCCCACAAGGTAGATAGATATCCTTCTAATGTGATGACTGAGGCCCGGTAAGAACTGTGTGAAGATCACATAGCTGGTAGGTGGTCACTGTATTACTTACTTTTCTGGTTGCTGTAACAAAATACCTGAAGAAAGCAATTTACAAGAGAAAGGGTTTATTTTGCTTCCAATTTTAAGAAGGGATGCAGGGGCAAGAGAGGTGGCTCAGTTCCAGTTTGGTTCCCAGCATTTATACCTTCCTGTAATACCAGTTCCAGGGCTTCAAATGCCCTCTTCTAGTCTATCCCAGGACAAGCACACACGTGGCATTCATACACAGACATAGACACAGACACACAAGTAAAAATAAGTATAAAAAGAAAATCTCACGTTAATGACAACAAAAAGGGATACCACCCACCATAGTGGGAAAGGTAACAGGAGCAGGAGATGGCGTCTGGTCATGTGGCATCCAGTTTGGAAGGAGGGAGAGATGAATATTGGTACTCAGCCCACTTTCTCTTTTCTATTCAGTCTGGAAGCCCCATTTGTGCCCATAATTAAAGTGGGTCTTCTCAGTTCACTTAGCCCAATGTAGAAAGTCCTTGCCAGACTCCATCTCCTGGGTGGCTCTAGACCCTGTCCAGTTTATAGGTGATAGTAACCATCATAGAAACCTGGGGTCCACTCAGCTCTAATGATAATTAGATTGATGATTCTTCTGTGATTTTTATGTTGCATCTCTTGGTCAGAAAAGACAATGTTGGGGAGGAGAACGTAATCCCCCTACCTAGGTGTGGCTACTAAGTAAAAGGTAATTAGTCCTCCTGTGGGGAGGAAGAGCCCAATTCTTTCTGTCTGTCTCTGTCCTTGTCTTAAACTTTCACCTATCTATTGGTCTCTGCCTCTTTCTGAGTCTCATGAACTCTAAATGGTTTTCTTTTTTTTCATGGTAACGGTGAGGGCTGCCGGAGCTCATGAAGGCTACCGACTCATAGGTACTGTGGTGTTCCTCTACAGCAGCGTCGGGCGCCGTGGAACAACGGTACGAGAACTGCATAGCCTACACTAGTCCCTGGAGCCCCTGCTCAACCACCTGTGGCCTAGGCATCTCCACTCGGATCTCTAACGTCAATGCCCGGTGCTGGCCAGAGCAGGAAAGTCGCCTCTGCAACCTGCGGCCATGTGATGTGGACATCCGAGCGCACATCAAGGTAAGTCCAGGGCAGGGGTAGGTCCCTTGGGCAGGTATAGGCATGGTGAGCATGTATAGCTGGCTTGAGCCTGACCACTAAACTTCTTGGGAGTCATTTATAAGATGGAAATAAGGAAAGGGGCCTGGCGGGCCTGGGATTGGGGCTGCTAGGATAGTCAGGAATGGATTCCACTGAAAGAATGCTTTTGTAGTTCCCATCCTATCAGAAGCAAAGTCACTCCAAGGGGGTATCAGGAGCCATCTGGGTTCTTTATGTTGTGATTCTGAAGGACCTGCATCATCTCTCCCTCATCCCCCTGGCTTCTTCCCATATCCACCGACACAGGACAGCTACTGGGGTAATGTGAGGACTGTAAACTAGAGCTTGAAACACATGGTGTCAGATGCCTCTCTACTGTTAGTGTTCGCAGCTGTGGCTAGTCTCCAGATATCATTAAGCTTCAGTCCCTGTCCCGTGAATATAACATTGGTATTAATCCCTGAATCTCCCCCCAGCTTTGAGAGTCTAAGATGAGACAAGAACAGCATCAAGGACATGTATACTAAACTGCAAAAGAAATGGGTCTATCCTGTGTAACTCAGTACTGTTCACTCACGCCTTAGTGCTTGACCTACCTGATCATATCAAGCAAAGAAAACTTGGCAGGGCTCATCCCTGGCTCTATTTGTGGACGAAGCAGGGTAGGTTCTTCAGATGCGAAGGAAAGGCTGCCAGTTACCAGGACAACCCTGTTTCCCACCACCATCATCATCGGATATGCGGGTTGCTCCTTATCCTTAACACAGCACCTCGTCATCTTTGATGGATATACACACTTTCCTTTCTACTCGTCACACTCTGCTGTGCTGACCTTTGGTGCCAGCAGGTCCTTATTGAATGTCTCCTAATTGGAAGTATGGGTGGGAAAGACCCAATATAAGGAGCAATAGGAACGATGACCCTAATCTGGGCTCTAAAAATCTATCACAAGTCTGGGCCCTTCGCTAGAAGCTCACGATTCCTCTCCCATCTCCATGATCATCTACCCTAGGTAGGTTTGTTCCCCCGACTGGATAATTTGCATGCTCCACCCACACTGGATGTGCTCTGAGCCCAGCTCTGCTAGGGTGCTGATAATAAAACCTAACACTAGCACAGGGCATTTAGTAATCGCCTACTGTAGGCCAGCTTCAAGATTATACTAGCGATATACAGAAAGAGGTCTGAGTATCAAGGAGCCCACAGACTCATAGAAGGCTAGAAATGTATTTGAATAATGTCAATTCTGAATTTGTGAGAAAGAGAGGTGGTGGGGTAGAAGGGAACAGATGAGAGTAAAATGTGCCTTGGCTTAATCATGGAATTCCATGTCAGCTCAGCTGCTTGCTAGCTGGGAAGCTTGGTTAGCTAAAAGAGGCTTCTTGTGCTGGTGACACTGACATATGGGTACCAACATGGCACAAAGAAAAATCAGGAGAGAAGGGAGACTGCTAGCTGTGATATCTAAGGGCGTAGTGATGCCCTTCTGCAATCCTCGGGTTGCCTGTGTTATGTGGCAAGGCCTTGTTTTGTTGGCTGATGTCCTTCCTTGCTTAAAGAGTCTGTGAATCTGGAGCAAAGATGATGCCTGCCATGCACAGTGATGGGAAGGGAGCATTTGGTACTTGGACAGAGCATGGTGGCTATACATCACCAGTACTAACCAAGGCTCCTTTCCCTTCCTGAAGGCTGGGAAGAAATGCCTGGCTGTGTACCAGCCAGAGGAGGCCACGAACTTCACTCTCGCAGGCTGTGTCAGCACACGCACCTTCCGGCCCAAGTACTGTGGAGTCTGTACTGACAATAGGTGTTGCATCCCCTACAAGTCCAAGACCATCAGTGTCGATTTCCAGTGTCCAGAGGGGCCAGGTTTCTCCCGGCAGGTCCTATGGATTAATGCTTGCTTCTGCAACCTAAGCTGCAGAAATCCTAACGATATCTTTGCTGACTTGGAATCTTACCCTGACTTCGCAGAGATTGCCAATTAGGTGGGTGTGTGGCTCAGGGTAAAGTTCCATGCTGCAAAGCAACCCAGCCCTCTGTGGTCCAGGACTTCACAATTGAGCCTTATTTCATCTACTTCCTACTCGATTCTGAATTCCCGGTTTCTGTTCCTGTTTTGACCATCCTAATGGCTCAGGAGAGGGCTGCTCAGGCTCAGACAATGGGTTCCTCCTTGGGGACATTCTACATCACTCCAAAGAAAACACATCTCTGACGGTTCACAATGAGAGCCAAGCTTGACCCAGCTAGTCTGGCTCCAGCCTGTGCAAGTTGTCAGAAATTGTGATGGGACTGTCTAAGGAAAAGCATCAGCTGAAGAACCAGCATCACGGACCCCTTCTTCAAATGCCAAGCCTGAGGTCGTTGGGATCCTTTCACACAGCTGGATGCAATTGGGGACACAGGAATAAGCTATTATTTTGCCCCTGCCAAATGATACTATCCTGGGTACTTCTGCCTACAACATACCAAAAGTGCTCTCGTTCCACAGGTCTGTATATCACAAGTCACCTAACATTTTCCAGGTGAGGACAATAGTTGTGTCATTCTGTTTTGCAATTGAGAATCGTTTTTAAAAGAAGAAAAGAAAAAGAAAAGAAAGTCATTTTCATTAACTTGGGCAATTTCTCCCCTCTCCCCATACACTATGAAGAACTAAAACTTGGGTTCTTGTTGATCAGAAATATAATTTGAGAAGTTTTATTTTTGCAGATAGATGGTAGCCCCCAATTTATCCCATAGGGATGGGACAAGGCCAGCCAATCTTTCAAGCCACAGCTGGGCAGGTCACTGAATCTGCTGCTGGCCAATTCTTAGGACAATTAGCCAAATCTGGGCCTCTCTCTCCCTAGGGTTCATGGGAGTTTGTAGGGACCTTAAAGTGACTTGTCTGTTGTCTCAAAAAGTAAGATGGGAAGATGTCCTCATGGCCCTTAGAAGATTCTTTTGAAGTCTACACCAGACCTAACAGAATATGTGTATGTGCATCAACTAAACAAGTGGATCACCCTTCCCTGGCCTGGGTGACCGCTAGCTGGAGTGGTAATGCCACAGTAGTCCCTGGACCCAGGACACATCTTTTTTATTTCAGTGACCTACTTTACAGCCTTAGTGTCTATGAAGAAAATTAATCCAGTTTTCTGGTCTGAAGACAGAAGTCGACCAGCCATTTAGAAATGGAGATCTATTTAATAGTGGTAAATGCTAAAGAGTTTGTAAGCTAAAGAAAGAGATTCTTCCTAAGTGGTAATGAGGTTGTTACCTATTTTAGAGGTAGAATTTTCTGTCATCATTTTTTTATCGGGTGCGCTCTACATGCTACCCACTGTTCTCAGTATTTGCCACACATTTACTCATTGAAACTTGGTGATAACACACAGGACTTCCCTTCATGATTTCTGTTCTTGACACTGTGAAATATCAACTCATAGAGGATAGGAAGTTCGATCAAAGTCACCTATCTGAAGACTCATAGTCAGATAGATTGCCTTCATATTTCCCCTTTGCTTCTGGACCTTCCAAACATGTCAGGGCAGGAAAGTATACGGAAGTCAGCAGCTTGCCCTCTTAGTATTGTCTCTCTAGCCCCTTTCACATGAGAGGAGAGCATGTCTAGGGACTAAAGATCAACCTAAACTGGACAGAACAGGACAACTGCATCATCCCCTGTGGCTCCTCCTGCCCTGGAATCAGAACCAGCTTACAGCATGCTTTTATAAGATGATTCAGTTTGCCCCACACCACACATGGTGGGCATATGGGAGAACGATACACACTCAAAAATGGATTTGTAAGTAGGAAAGGGGACTTGAGATTTCCCCTCCTTCCTGCAACTTCCCAAAGGCCTGCCCTTATGCAAGGCAAACAGTGGTGCTTAAGATTATTTTGGGAAGAAAATACATTTTATATATATACTCCTATTTTTCCTTAGAAGCCATATCTTCCAGGATCTCATCTTAACAGTGAAAAATCCCCTCTTAAGTGAGGCCTAGTATTTTGAGTAAATGTATGTTCATATGTGTACAAGTACTTGTATGTAAAGATAAGTTACCACTGTGGGTTATTAATTAGGTAAATTTTATGTGTTATCTTGTTTGATTTTCTTTGATTGGAAAAATCTGCCTTAACAACTAACTCTGTAGGAACGTCCATAGGAGCCATAAGCTAGGGTCTTCCCAGGTATCCATCCTCATTTGGGAAACTGAGCTGAGCATCTTCAGCCAAAGGAGTCAGGGTGATCATTGGGAATAGGAAAAAGGGCTGGCCAGGGTAGCTCCATCATTATTTAGAAATGGACCTGGCATACATAACGACCAGAGGGACCAACCGTCTTTGAACCAAGGGAAAAAAGACTTGGATGTAATATAAAGAAGCTCTTCCTAATAGTCAGAAACAGCCTGTAATTGTTTGGCCTGGTTCAAGGAAAATTAAGAATATCAATTATAGTTCAAAACAAAAGTCCATTATTGATAGCTCGTTTGGTGCTAAGCCCTATGGTGCATTTTGTCAGGCTCTCACTTCGTAGAGCCATGCTCAGTACACAATCTTTCTCCACTCAATAAATAGAAATGCTGAAGCTCAAAGGCACTGAGGAGCTGAGCCCCAGAAACATGTTTAGTCCACTCTATCAGGGGAAGAGATCTTGACAGAACCTAAAGGACTACTATTGGAAACTCATATTTGAAAGCTTTCAGAAGTCCCACCACCCTCCCCAACCCCAGATGCTTAGAAACTAAAGCAATGAGGATGAGCTAACCTTCATTGAAGAGGTTCACTATTGCACCAAGAGCGAAGTTCTTAGGTGTGCTTAGTCACTGGACACGGAGACCTGAGCTTGTGAACCTGCAGCTTACTAGACCTTACAATTAGCATTTGGAGAGCCAAGACTGCTTCTCGGTGCTTTCCTGACACAAAGGCTTACTCAACCTTTTCAGTGAGCCCAAGAGCCAGGGCGTTACTGATGCCCATTTTAGGGCTGAGAAAGCAAAGTCTCCGGGTGTTAAGTGATTTGCTCAAGTTCTTACCAACCGAGGCACTGCAGATAAACTCCAAAGTCCAGTGTCATGTAACACGCCCATGCCATCTCTCCTGACACCCGGCCCATCTTCCTGTTCCTAAACCAAAGGCTCCAGGGTCACCAGAGTCAACTCACAGGACAGTGCAGAAATTCTAATTTTGAGGGTGATTAGAGATTGATCAAAGAAAGTAATTTCACATGATATGACTGTTTGTAACCACCTTAATTAATTCTGAACTACATATGCATAGAGATTGTGAAGAACATTTCAGCCTGTGACTATAACATTGACTTCTGTCATTTCTTTTTAAAGACTTGGTTTTTTACTCAAAGGACCCACAGTGACAGCCCTGAATGGTTGAGAAGCAGAAGGCCATGATTAGCTGTGAGTCCTGCATATGTATGTGTGTGTGTGTCTGTGTGTGTGTGTGTATTTGTAGGTACTTATCTATTTTCAAACTGTGATTGAGTATTTAAATATTCCTCCTGCCATTTTGTAAGTGATTCCGCATGAAGAAACACCTTTGAATGTCCTAATAGAGGAGAGCTAGCCCTTGGGCAGCCTGTCACATTTTGCCACATTCCTCATTTTTCTCATGATCTGTGTAGCAGGGAATGCGTTTGTTCAACCATGATGAGTTTTCATTGTTCAAATTCTTTGTTTACAGCTTTTCTCCTTAAAGCAATAAATCATCAGCAACAGTGACTTCTTTGATTTGGTGTTTTCTGGTTTTGGGGTTTTTTTTTTCCTTCTAAATTCTGTTGTTAGGAGGCAAAGATCAAGGACTTTGATGTGTTCAGCCAATGTGCGGGTTGGAGAAATGAAGTCCCAGATATTGGATAGAAGGGAATAAAAATGGCATAAGTGTTTGATGAGCCTAGAAGCACAGATTCTGAAGCCCAGGGGACACCAGCGTTGGGACACATTATTCCAGGACAGACCTGAACCAACACCCACTCATCCCAGGTGGGCACTCTGCCATCCAGCATAGAAGGGATAGCACCAAAGCCTGACCCGGTGGACCAGTTACTTACGGAGTCTAGATCAGAGGTTATTCCCAGAAGTGGGTATGACTTAGGGCTGCCGCACCGCAGAAAATGCGCTCCAGCATGAGTGGCAGCTCAGGGAAGTGGGACTTTTCCTGCTCGCTGGATGACTCGAAGGCAGCTCAACAGGTCAGAGCATCTCTCTCGGGCAGCTCAGTGGATCTGACTTTTTCAGCAACCCTGCTGATCAGTCTGTTTTAGGCAGTTAAACTGGCCTTTGTTTCCTGAGTAGTTCTTACTATTTCCATAGGCTTAGGGATGCAGACTTGTATTTCTGGTTAGTTTTAGGAACTTTTTGAGTATCCTGAGTCATTTGCTTCTTGACTCTTAGAATTTTTTTTTCTTTTGTCTTAAGAACAAGCCTGTCTTTGAGGCTTCACAAGTTTCTTTTATAACTTCTTGGATTTTAACAAGCTTTGAGCTTTGGATAAAATGTTACATAACAACCAGAGTTGCCAATATACCTAAGTGCAAAGATAAGCATAAATGGAAGGGGGATTTTTTTTTAGGATCCACTCCTCCATTCATATGCTGACTCATTTATTTAACAGCTTGCTACATTAACTAGATGTTGGGTACCTTGAGGTCAGGGCCATGATTACATAGCACAGTGTCAGGAACATGATGGAGAGTGGAGAGATAAATGGATGGACAGCGAGTATCTATTACATACTGTCCTCAGTACCAAAGGGAGCACAGAGAAGCAGAAAACAGGCTGCAATGTGTCATGGAAACAGACCTGCCATTAGGGCTCAGCTGGGTCTTAAAACTCTGAGCTGCTTTCTGGCATGTCTCCCCTCACTCTCCTCAACTGGAAAACTCACAAAAGGATAACACCTACCTCTTGGTAGAGTGCGCCTTGCATGTTTGGTTTTTTAAACAGAGGGCTAACATAAAGGTAAGAGGCTTAACTTGCAAGCCTGAGGGACCTAAGTTTGATCCCCACGGAGACAACATTAAGAACAAAAAATCTGACCACGGCAACAGGTGCTTATAAGACCACTGTATGGGAAGCAGATACAGGTGGATCCTTGGGATGCACTGGGCAGACAGTCAACTTGAATTGGCAAAACTCAGGCTCATGAGAGACTGCCTGGAAAGGACAAGGTGTGTGACAACTGAGGGATGACAACTGACGTTGACTTTTGGTCTCCCCATGCACTCACACTCTTGTGCATGTGCAGCCATGTGCACCCCCATGAACACTAGCTGAGTTGTTTCATAGCAAATGGGATAGTTGGCTGGCTTATAGTAAGAATTAACCCCAGAGCTCCAGGGGACTAAACCACCAACTGAAGAGTACACATGGAGGGACCCATGACTCCAGCCACATATGTGGCAGAGGATGGACTTGTTGGACATCAATGGGATGAGAGGCTCTTGGTCCTGTGAAGACTCGATGCCCCACTGTAGGGGAATGATAGGGTGGGGAAGCAAGAGTGGGTGGGTTGGTAAGCAGTGAGAGGGGAGATGGGATAGGGGGTTTTCAGAGGGGGAATCAGGAAAGGAGATAACATTTGAAATGTAAATAAAGAAAATATCTGATTAAAAAAAGAATTGATAATAGCGTATGCATCTATACACTTCGTGCCGGCATTATTTGAGGAAGTAAACATGAGTTGCCATCAACATTTAGTTACGCTCTTCCACTTTACTAGGAAACTGTTTAATCACCAAATGATCTTCCCAGGTGTATTTTTGTTTTAAATTGTGACTTTGCATTTACTGACCAGCCTCTCTAAGGCAAGAAGGGTATGGCAGCCCTTTCTGCACAACGTGGCATTGCTTAGCCAGACGAGCAGCTGAGCTGATGGCTGTGGCAGGTGAGGTGACGGATTCTCTCAGCCGTTTCTAGTCCATCTCTCCCAAAGCGAGCAATATCCCAATACAAACCTAGTTCCCGTTTAGGAGAGTCACATGACTTGTTTCCATTAACGCCTCTATGCTCAAGTATAGTTTTTCTTCTTCTCAGAAGGACCCTCTATCTTACCACCATGCAGATATCATTGCCAATATTCATTGCCAATCCATTCACAACAAGCAGGGAATGAAAATAACCTTAAAGCTACATACACACAATAGAATTTTACTGACCTGTAAGACAGAACAAAGGGCTAGAATTTTCTGGATTACGGATTGAACTGGAAAATATTATAATGACTGCAGCTCAGATAGAGAAATGTCATGCACTTTCTCTCATATATGGATCTAGCTTCTAAGTTTTCATGTGTGTATTGTCTTGGTCAGGGTTTCTATTCCTGCACAAACATCGTGACCAAGAAGCAAGTTGGGGAGAAAAAGGTTTATTCAGCTTATACCTCCACATTGCTGTTCATTACCAAAGGAAGTCAGGACTGGAACTCAAGCAGGTCAGGAAGCAGGAGCTGATACAGAGGCCATGGACAGATGTTACTTACTGGCTTGTTTCCTCTGCCTTTATCAGCCTGCTTTCTTGTAAAACCCAAGACTACCAGCCCAGGGATGGCACCACCCACAACGGGCCCACCCCACTTGATCACTAATTGAGAAAATGGAGTCATTTCCTCAACTGAAGTTCTTTTCTCTGTGTGAACTCCAGCCTGTGTCAAGTTGATACACAAAACCAGCCAGTACACATATTTATGTAGGAATTGAATGTTTATAGATAGATTCCAGAGAAGCAGAAAGATGGCCTTGAAAGGGGAAATAAGCTTTAAGGGAGAGAATTTGAGAGGGTGATAGACGTGTGTAACATGAAAGTGGAAAGCAGAATGCTGCGGGTGGACAAGGATAAGGGGAATGAGGGTGAGGAGATTGTGGAGAAGAGGGTGTGGAAGAAAAACAACTAAAAAAGTATGTAAGAAAGTGCCACAAGAAACCTGCTTTGTGAAGTAATCAAAATACAAAGTAGGATTTAAAACAAATGTGTAGTTGCAATCCAGAGTCCTATGAGTGCATCAGACTCAGGGGGAATGAATGAACTTTATTCAATATTACTCAGTATTATCTGGTTGAAATTGAAGAAAATGAGACTTGAAGGAAATTGTGAAAACATATACAGTAATTGCTAGGTAGGGTTGAAGATCCTGTCATCCTGCTCCATAGGCTAAGGTGTAACAACTTCTTGGGTGTACAGTATTGAGGCCAACCTGGGCAACAGAGCAGGAAGGCCACTTTCCCAAAAAGTAAAACGTCACTCGTATGTATGTAAGTATGTATGTATGTATGTATGTATCATCTATCATCTATCTATCTATTTATCTATCTATTATAAATCTTTCATATATCTCCAGGTATCACCTACTTATCAATTATCTTCTTTCTATCTATCTATCTATCTATCTATCTATCTATCTATCTTCTATTAATTATGTATCATCTATTATTTATCATCTATGTATGTATGTATGTATGTATGTATGTATGTATCTATCTATCTATCTATCTATCTATCTTTTTTTTTTTTTTTTTGGTTTTTCGAGACAGGGTTTCTCTGTATAGCCTTGGCTGTCCTGGAACTCACTTTGTAGACCAGGCTGGCCTCGAACTCAGAAATCCGCCTGCCTCTGCCTCCCGAGTGCTGGGATTAAAGGCGTGCGCCACCACGCACGGCCTATCTATCTATCTTATTATCCACCTACCTATTTGTACCTTAGTGACACTGTGTACTCAGAAATCCATGCCCTGTTGGAATCTGGTATCTTTCTATCACATATGGATTCTAAGGAGATGCTGGCACAGTCTTTTCACCATTTGGTACACTCTATACAGCATATCTCAGGCTCTACACTC
The DNA here is from genome assembly GCF_900095145.1 of Mus pahari. Classification (NCBI taxonomy): domain Eukaryota; kingdom Metazoa; phylum Chordata; class Mammalia; order Rodentia; family Muridae; genus Mus; species Mus pahari. The sequence continues at coordinate 32,361,727 of NC_034606.1, forward strand.
TAAGCTTCATTATTCTGCCTTTTATATAATACAAAAAAAAATGTGGTTTCTTCATCCATTTCAGTAAAAAGAGCAAGAGCTGCTAGAAGCAGACTCACTGATAATATAAGAAATGCCAACAGAGGAAAGGGAGGGTAACCCAAAACCACATCAAAGCTATTGTGTCTTGCTAGTCTGAGCGGGACCATTTAATGGAAGAACAAAGGTACCTAGGGCCAGTAAAAACCTTTCAGGCCCACAGTGCTGATCCCTGGAGCTCACAGATATTCCACCATCCCCAGACATTGATAGGGGAGGGTGTGAGCCATTTATAGGCAGGGAGATAATAATCCACTGAAAATGGCTCGTTAAGCCATTGAGTCTCTCTGAGGTTCGGAAACTACTCTTTCTGGGGAGTGAAGACTCCCCCGGAGCTCACTGGTCAGACAGTCTAGCCAAACCTAGGAGTCCAGGGTTCAGTAAAAGACTCTACCTCAAAGAATAAGATAGTGAGCCACGAAGGGAGATGTCTGACATTGACGTCGGGCTTCCAAGCACGCGCACACCTGCGCACACACATGAACGCACACTCAATAAATATAATACACATTCTTAAAAAATAATCAGTAGTTTATGAGTGAGAAAAAATAGGATAGTATACAGTATGCATCAGCACTCTTCATATCTGCAAATCTCCTTGCTTCCTAAGAATGTGGGCCATTCAGGAACCACTTCTCAGAGCAACGATGAATGACAATGGTATCTGTACCAAGGGACTTGTCCGTCAATCAGTGATGTCACTGTCAATTCATCAACTCAACTTCACTGATTCTTTGGAGCCCACCTTAGTTACTTTTCTATTGCTGTTATAAAACACCATCGCCAAGGCTCACTTGAGAGCTATATAAGGTTTTCCTCAGCTGGAGGATGGCCACAGAAGTCAAGAGCCCCTTCTTGGGCAGGTATATTTTTGTGCTCTTGGGCTAGAAGATAATCTGTCCTGTTGCTCTGTGTTACTTATTTCGGAGACATGGCATCTCTTTGGCCTGGAATTCATCAAGTGGGCTAACCTAATCGGCCAGAGTACCCTTAGTGATCTTTCTATCTCTGCCTCTCCAGCACTGGGATGACAAGCATGTACCACCATAAGTTTTTTATGTGTGTAGATGTTTTGCCTGCATTTAAGTCTATACCACATGTGTGTTCTGTGCCTATGTAGAGAGGGTATTGATCCTAGGAACTGGAGTTACAGACACTTATAAGCCATGTAAGCATGAGGATGCTTCAGGTTGAACTGGGCACTCTAGTACAACAGCCAATGTTCTTAAATACAGAGCCTGTTACCTAGTTTTAGGGGGTTTGTTTGTTTGTTTGTTTTTAATGTGAGCTATGGGGAATTGAATTCAGGTCGTCACACTTGCAAGGGAAGTATTTTACCAACTGAGACATCTTCCAAGCCTTCAAGTGTCTTCGTTGCATGTTGTCAAGGGCCACATCACAGCATGGATTCTCAGAGATGAGATGACCTTGGTCCCCAGCCAGGGTCATCATATATGCTGGGCTGGGCCAAGGAGCTCCTCTCCTTGTCCTCCTCACTTTCTTGGAAGCAACTTACTTAGCACACAACACTCACCCCCTACAGGCTCCCAACCGTTACTGTATGGCCTTCCACAAACCATCATCCGGGTGGGAAATAGATTCTTCAGATGGAGAGCCACCCTCAGACAAACTAACCCTGGGGAGCACCAGCTATGCAAACATGCTGCGGGAACTGACTCAAAAACAGTAAAATGGAGAGCAATACAGAGAGACACCCAGTGCCAACCTCAGGCCATCAAATGTACACACAAGTGCAACATGCATACAACACACATATACCAAACATACAAAGCAAACATCTCCCATAGGATGTGAGAACAGGAGTCGTTTTTAGCTATATGCTTCCCTCTTCTTCCAGCTTGAAAAGTGTTCTCTCGTCACTATGGTGACCTGTTAGTAGGTGTGTGGCGAGGCTGCCTGCACACTGGATTCCTTACTGTATAAAAAGATATGTATGCCTGACTGCTTGCATAGAAATGATGATCGTTTAGATAGATTAGGCTACAGGGATGTATCCTTGCCTGGTTCTTCTTCCTTTACTATCACTACCAGAAAGTCTAGAAACCTATGTGACAGATGGTGCCAGTTCTACTGGTCAGTGTCATTCTGTGGCAAAGAACTCCAAAAGTAAGGGGCACACAGCAGGGGCTCTGAGTGTCAAGGATAAAGTCCCACCCCCACTTCCTGTTCCACAATGCCACACGCACCCTCCTAGAGAAAGGAAAAGACACAAGCCACTGCAAAGTTACAAATTTATTGGTCTGGAAATAAATACAAACATCTTATTTAGAAACTGCCCTGGAAAGACGTATACAGTGATTTCTTGTCAGCACTCAGTCACCCTGTCCTGGATCTCTGTGATCTTTCTACGCAAGGTCAGTGGAAGACTCCACGGTAGGAGTTGGCAGGTAAACTGATCCCTTGTCACACTCATGTCACCTATAGGGCGTAACTACTTTTCCTCTAGCAACTCCAAGATCCTGGAACTCTCCAGGCCTTGAGGGCTGACTCCCAACGGTCAAGTGTCTCTGATCTGATCACATTTCCTATAGGAAAGGTCCAAGGTTAGCCACAGTAAGAATCAAAAGGCAGTAGTATGGAGCGTGGGCATTAGGCTGGCATGGCTTAGAGAGGCCAATGCTACGAACCCAGTCAGCAGGCGGGGCAGGGGAGGGAAGCAAGTCCCCGTGGAATGTACAGAATCCAAAAGCAGTCTTTTCCCCACTAGAACCCGCGGTTCTCCCTGAAGAACCAACGGTGGGCCAGTTAAGAGACATTCAGTTATCAAGTTTCAAATCAATGCCAGACATCAATTATGGGAGACAAGGTGTGGCTCGGTCACACGAGATTCCAGATCAGTGAAACCACACCCACCAGGTTCTTGCACTTGGCCCTACCATGAGTCATCAGAATCCCACGGACATTCTATCCCCACCCTTCCCATGCCTACAGACTCATCCCAGACAAGGACCCCTTGTCACCTGCTGGGTTCTCCCTCTGCCTCAAAGAATACAACTATAAATCAAACCCACCTTCCCCAGGGACAGAGGTATCATCCACTCATTCACACTGTGGAACGGGAGCCGGGTCCAGTAGGGCACACAGACTGAGTCTTAAATCAATGACGCCCCACATTTGCTGAATCAGTTTCTCTATAAAGCCAGGGGGGGGTTGTTTTCAGTTTTTCTTGCACGTTGAAAGGTTGCCAGAAAAACAGGTTGTGGGTTTCAGCGCCCAGAACTTTAAAATCAATTCCTTCAAGAGAGCCTAGTAGACTGGTTTTTCCTCTACCTGCCCTAAACCCCGCCTTTTTCTCTCCCTTTCTTGGTTTCCCTACTTAAAATAAGGCGCCCAACTTCCCTGCCTCCCTCTCCTTTCAAAACAGAAGTTTGTTTCCAGGAATGAGTTTAGTGGAGAGGAAACAGGAAGTAGGCAGAGCTGGCAAAACGCCTGTGAACCAGGATGCTGGATCAGCCTGGGTTTGGAGCCAGGCAGTGTTACAGCTATATATTTCTTAGTTTTGGCAGTTTGGTGTCTGAGGGTAGAGAGAGGGTCCACCAGGCCACTTGCTAGCAGAACAGTACACTGAACTGCTTCTTGCCTTGGGTCCACCACCACCCACCCTGGTCCCAGGAGGCAGCCAGAACAACCTGGGTCTGCCACCGCCAGAGTTCATTCTTACAAAAGCAGCTTTAGATTAATACCGCATTAGCGTAGGGTGGCAGGCAAGGGTTGGGGGCTAAGGGAGAGGCCACCAGTCCAGGATGACTGATGCACAGACTGATGCTTAGCAGGACACCTCCATGGACTTGGGCCCGGCATTGTTTCCGGTGGCACCCGAGTTGGGGGTGATGTTGAGACGGGCATCCTCGCTGGTATGGGAGCGGCTACGGGACCCCTCACTGGTGTGCGAGCGGCTTCGGGGGCCCTCGCTGGTATGGGAGCGGCTACGGGTGCCTTCCAGGGATGTGACACTGGAACCAGAGGCTGTGCGGGACCGCATCAGGCGAGTCATGCTGGCAGAAGGCACTGGGAACACAGAAGACAAATATGGTTGGGATACAGGAAGCCTCTACAGGTGTGGGATTCTACCCCTGTCTGCCAGCCATGACAGTCTATCTTCTTTTTATTAGATATTTTCTTCATTTACATTTCAAATGCTATCCCAAAAGTCCCCTATACCCTATCCCCGCCCTGCTCCCCTACCCACTCACTCCCACTTCTTGGCCCTGGTGTTCCCCTGTACTGGGCATATAAAGTTTGCAAGACCAAGGGGCCTCTCTTCCCAATGATGGTAGACTAGGCCATCTTCTGCTACATATGCAGCTAGAGGTACTGGGGGTACTGGTTAGTTCATATTGTTCTTCTACCTATAGGGTTGCAGACCCCTTCAGCTCCTTGGGTACTTTTTCTAGCTCCTCCACTGGGTGCTGGCACAACTGGTGGTTATCATATAAAAGAATGCGAATTGATACATTCTTATCTCCTTGTACAAAGCTCAAGTCTAAGTGGATCAAAGACCTACATATAAAACCAGAGACACTGAAATTTATAGAGGAGAAAGTGGGGAAAAACCTCGAAGATATGGGCACAGGGGAAAATTTCCTAAACAGAACAGCAATGGCCTGTGCTGTAAGATCAAGAATCGACAAATGGGACCTCATAAAATGGCAACGTTTCTGTAGGGCAAAAGATACTGTCAATAAGACAAAAAGGCCACCAACAGATTGGGAAAGAATTTTTACCAATCCTAAATCTGATAGGGGACTAATATCCAATATATACAAAGAGCTCAAGAAGCTGAACTCCAGACAGTCTATCTTAAGAGCCCAGCTGAACACTTCTCTATTGTCTTCATCCTGGGAGCCATCCACCTTCTGTGCCACTCACAAAGGGGACAGTAAAGTCCAAGATGTGGGAAAGGCATATAACAATCACATGGCAAGAAACCTGAGCCATGACCTGGGTCTGACCCCCAGATTGTTAGGTGCTTATTAGCTGAGTGACCACTGGATCATCATACTTGAAACCTTCCCGTTCCCGTTTGCAAAATGAAGACTTTTGTGTGACCATGTAACCTTCTCTTAAATGTACTGTCAGTAGGCAGTAGAATGTGGAAGCCAGCAAGGCTAGTTCCTGCATATCCCAAGAAGAACCCCCAAGGTCTCACCATACGGTTCCTAAAGAAATGTTAGCCATCTGCCTGCCTTCCAAAAGCCTGCTAAGCTCTCAAACCTTAGCATGACCAAAACTGCGCATGTCATGGCAGATGACCGACAGAATGGGATACAAGACAATCCTCCTTCTATCTGGAGTAGCAGTGCTTCCCCAAATTCATGCTCACCTGAAACTTCAGAATATGACCTTGCTTGGAATACTGAGTTTAGAGATATTTAGTTAAGACAAGGTCCTTCTGGATTAGGTTGATCCCTAATAAGAAAAAAAGAGAGGGCCGCCCCATATGGATGGAGAGACTGGTGTAATGCAGCCAGAAGCCATAGAAGGCCCTATGATGTAGTCAGCAGAATCCAGCAAGCAAGAAATGGCCTTGAACAGTGAGCCCAGCCCTGTCCAAACCTTGACCTCAGATTTGTAGCCTCTGAAGTTGTAGGAAAAAATGCATTCCTGACGCTTAAGAGCCTTATTTGTGGGGATCTCTTAGGTTACTCACTGGGGTGACTAATGCCACACCCCAATGAAGCACAGCCCTAGATCAGACACCCAAAATTGGATTAGTCCTTGCTCAGTGGAATTCGCTCCTTAAACAAAGAATCAATGTTGTTCCTGGTTTGTCTTGTCTGTCTGTCTGAGTTTTTCTTCCTTCCTTCCTTCCTTCCTTCCTTTCTTCCTTCCTTCCTTTCTCTTTCTTTCT
>NC_034606.1:32368016-32385983 GCF_900095145.1 Mus pahari
CTTCCCTTCCCTTCCCTTCCCTTCCCTTCCCTTCCCTTCCTTTCCTTTCCTTTCCTTCCTTCTTTCCTTCCTTTTCCTTTCTTTCCTTTTCTTCCTGGTTGTTGTTGCTGTCCATTAGTTTTTGGTTTTGAGTAAGGCTCCATTTATCCCAGGCTGGCCTCAAACTCTCTATGTAGCTGGGAAGACCTTGAATTCACTATCCTTCCACTTTTTCGTTACAAATGCTGAGACAACAGAAGTATGCCATCTCAGAACAGCCTGTTTTTAATTCAGAAAGAAGTAGGGTCAGTGCACATCTGTGGCCCGTGTGTTTGTTTCTGAGTCTCTATTTCTCCACCCAAATCTCTGAGTCCTGATGACCTCACCAGGAAATGACAGCTTCCCATGACACCAGACACACAATGGACTAGTCTTATGAGCCCAGTATCACAGGCAGGCAGTCTGTGAGCTGGAACCTTCTCTTTCAGCAACCCCTTTGGGTCTGTGTCTCTCATCTTTATTTTTCTCCTAGATCTATGGGAAGCTTTATCAAACTGAAATGAGAGGACAGAGGGAAGGCGAATTTGGGGAACAAGTAAGACCTTGCTTTTGCTTCTTTTGCTCCCTGAATACACAGTCAATGAGCTGTGACCCACACTCAGCAAGGGAAACCCAACTACACAGGAGTTCTCTCCCATAACCACCAGGGAAAGCAGGCCGCAGAGGAAGAGCCACGGGCATCTATGCTTCCTGCCCGTTTCTTCCTGACCTCACATAGTCATTTGGAAATGATGGTCAGGAAGAAACATGAAGTTAGAGTCCCCAGCTAAGAAGAATGCATGGACTGTAACCCCAAGATGTAGGCAGGAAAAACTGAGTAGGATTGCTTTTAGTCAGAGCAACAACTCTGAAAACAGAGACTGCCCGAATGACAAGCTCACTTAAAGCAGGAAGCAGCCAGTCCTTGTGGCAGGGTTCTCCATCCTTCAGTTCCTTGATATAATGATCAAGCAAAGAGGGCTGGAGAGATGGCTCAGTGGTTAAGAGCACTGACTGCTTTTCTGAAGGTCCTGAGTTCAAATCCCAGCAACCACCTGGTGGCTCACAACTAATGAGATCTGACTCCCTTTTCTGGAGTGTCTGAAGACAGCTACAGTGTACTTACATATAATAAATAAATAAATAAATCTTTGAAAAAGATGACCTAGCAAAGAAGCACCCTACCTTCGATCTCAGGCTCTCTAGGCTCCCTCTTACACAGAGCTCTGGCTCAATCAGCCTTCAAACCTCTCTGTGGCCTGCTTAGCCTCTCCCTTGTAGGATTATTGTGATGGTTAAAGGAGGCAAAAAAAAATCCTTATTAATCCTTCATCACCATTATCATCTCTACCGTTGCTACAACTGCTGGTCTCCTGAACGAGCACGTGATCAAGATTAGGGGCATTCCTTATTCAGCTGCTGGTTGGGTTTTTGGTTTCTTGTTGTTATTGTTGGCAACGGTGGTATTTAAAGAGATAGTCCTAGCCTAGAATAGTGCTTCCTGTCTGTAATCGTAGTACTTGGGAGACTGAGGCAGGAGGACGATTATGAGTTCGAAGACCAGCCTTGCCAATAACGATATTGTCTCATTCTTGCACCAAATGGTTTTTAAATGGTTCTCATGTAAAGCTAAATAAATGGTCATACACACACATCACACACAGTGTGATATATACACACATATATATATATGCTGAACACATGATGAGGTGTTCAGCACCTCATCTGAGAACACACTGCACAGAAAGGCCAGCACTATCTTAGTTTGCTATGTGATATATGCAGCACAAAAAACAAATTGTGTACTGATGCATTCCTCATTCAGCCATGTGTGATTCTTAATACTCCTTTCTTAGACTTGCCTAGTGCTTGAGCGCTGAAGCCAGCCAAGATGACAGGACAGGGCCCTCTCCAGGCCCCACTGACTATGACATTCCCACCCCAACACCTTTCTGTGCCCAAGGTGTTATACTCACTGTATCCCATGCCCTGCACAAAGTACTTGAAGGCCTCAGCAAGCTTGGCGGGCTGTAGGAGAGAGAGAGTGAAGTCAATGGCTGGAGATATAGATCATCATGGGTCACCTGCATCTGTAAGCTAGAGCTCTGGCCCAAGATGGAGCCACCACATGTGAACAGGAAAAGCACAGAAACGGAAGAAAAACCCAGGACGCTCGTGGGAACCAGAATCAGTTTTGACCAGAAACAAACAGCTTAAAACCTGCCTCACTGCTGAAAGGGCATGGATAACTTACAAGACTTCTGAGTCAGTGTCCTTAACTGCATATAGGGTGAAGACACACTCTGTGCCCAAAGCCCAATGCCATGAGCCACTTGGCCTACTAGGGACCCTGCACAACCAGCTCCAGGAAACCTGACACCAGCCTTACAGGACCAGTACTAGCAAGTGTATGTGACATAGATGAGTAAATCGGTAGCAGCTGCCTGGGCCTGAGGACCAGAACTAGTAAGGCTGCAGGTTGTATGGATGAACCGGAGACCTCTGTGCCAGGAACCTTTGTGCCCGAGGTGGCTCATATCAGGCTGATGATACAAAAGTTGAATGAGTAGAAGGAAGGATGGTCATTGGAAAGTATTAGTGGAAAGACAGGCTGGGGGAGGGGAATAGAGAAATGGTGGGAAGGACAGAGAGATAGAGAGATGGAAGAATGAAAGAAAGGACTATGAAAGGAGGGAGGGATAGAGAAACGGAGGGATGGTGGGGAGAGAAGGATGGGGAGATGAAGAGATGGCAGGAAAGAAGGAGGGAAGAAGAAATGGTGGGAAGGAAGAAGGGATGGAGGTAGAGGGAAGAGCAGAGGAAGGGAAGTGGGAAAGAAAGAAACAGAGAAGGAAGGACTGGAACGAGGGACAAAGAAGGAAAAGGTATACAAGGTCAGACCGCGCTGACTGGGAGATAAAAACTAAGTTGAAGAAGAGAAAAAGATGGGTGGGAGAAGAAATGGAAGAAAAAAAGGATAGAAGGAAAGAGGAATGAAATATATGGCTATGGGTGAGCAGCTGTGACACTAACTGGGTTAACCAAACTATCCTTGGGTAAGAGATCAGGCAGTGCCAAGGCCACTTTCAGAGCCACTGTCTCCTCTACACAACTCAACCAACTGAATTGGGGGACAAGGTGCCTCCAATGGTATATCTGTGCCGTCCCTTAACACAGTTCAGGAAGACACCACCCAGTGGCTCAGTCTCCTCACACACAGAGACCATGTGGTCCCTGCACAATCCTGTCACTCATCTGCAAGGAGGCAAAGAACCCAAGTGACACTTGACTATGCAAAAGTTGCCCCGCTAGGATCTTGTGACATGAGTTGGCTACAGAGAAAAAGGATGTCTTTTGTGTAGGAGACGGACTGATTCTGAAAGAGAAGAGTGGGCCAGCTGGGTACCACTGGTAACTGTTACCATAGGCAACAATCCTTCTCTTTAGCCTCAGTTTCCCCTTACAGTGCTGACTGAGATGCCAGCACCTCAAACCTCTGAGAAGGTGTGGCACAATCTGACCAGAGGTGAGGAAGTCTTTTGCTAACACATCCAGCCTGGGAAGGGATGTGGGAGGGGTCACATGGGAATCAGGCTTGAAGCTCAGTTCCCACTCGTGTTTAAATCAACTCAGCCCTGAGGAGGCCAGGCCTGCCCTGGCTGCAAGCAAATAAAGAGAACAGGAAGCGGAACATGGGCTGGAGGAAGATGAGCAAGGAAGCTGTACAGATTCAGAGATACAGGTGCCCACACACCTGGATCCATGTGCACGTAGGCGCATGGATGTACATATGTGTATACACAGGCACACATGCTCAACCCTCATGTGCATGTGCATGTGCATATGCATATGCATATGCATGTATGTGTGTGGGTATGGAGGGGAGTGTATGAACATACATTTTGGAGTCACATCCTCTCTGTCCCTTCCTCTGCTCATGGCTCGAGCTCCCAGAGGCATGAGGCTAGGGCAGGGCAACCAAGATTCTGAACCCATAGCCAAGCCAGGTCCATCTGGCAAATCTCTTAAGCCTGTGGACCTCAAGGTCATCCAGTCCCCAAAAGCTGCTTGATACGATCGAGTGAATCCACAACATGTATAAAGCACATTTCATGTAGAATATATTTATAAACTACCATTGGATGGCACACAGAGACAGTGGGAAAATGTGGGTTCCTGGGCCCCAAAGGCACATGCATCCCACCAGTGGAAGGTGACAGGTATTGATCGAAAAAGCCACAATTTCACTCACCTGAGAGATCTGAGGAAGGCCTCCACAGTCTGCCATCTAGGAAGGAGGGAGGCTGGTTAGCATCAAACACCCAAGCCATAGCTGTGGCGATCTGTGTGCTGTAGGACTGACCGACCCCAGCATCACCCACCAGGTGCTGCTCTGAGGTGGGTGCTGATGTTGACTGTAACCCCTTATCTTCCTTGGAAATTACTGCTCAAAGCTTACACAGAGCTGTAGCCGTCACAGGCCACTTCATATCGAAGAGCATACATCCAGACTCAACTCTGCCATTCTGGAAGCCAGAGTGGCTTATGGAACTTTCAAGATTCTAACCTCCAGAGTATACCCAATGAAGAGAGACCCTCTGGAAGGAGCCTGAGCCTGGGGACACATCCCAGACACAGCTGCCATACACAGGGTGACTTTGGGTGTGCAAACAGTCCTGGCTGCATGCTGTGGCGGGGGGGGGGGGGTAGACCTCCAAGCACAATGTAGCAATCACACTGTACTCAGGAGACTTTGCTGGAGGCTGTTGCCTTGCCCTCACAACCCCTCACTACCCAGAAGAATCCAGTGCAAGGATATCTTTGCCTCATCCTAGGAAAAGCACACATTTGTCCTGTGCTCCCCATCTCTCTTCCTTTAGCTATACAGGCAAAGTGTGTAGACCCCTGCAGTCTAGTCCCTGGGATGGACCACTTAGCCTTAGATGGATTCCAAGCTTGCTTCCTTCCTTCCTTCCCTTCCTCCCTCTCTTCATGTTTCCCTCCCTTCCTGTCTTTCAGAGACAGGGTCTCAATATATGATCTGGGCTAGCCTAGAACATGCTATGTAACGGACATCCTCCTGCCTCTGCCTTTATGGCTCTGAAAACAGTTCTGTGCTTCAATAAGCATAGCTCAGCTCCCAACACATGTGAGAGATCTTGAAACCATGACAGCTGCAGGCCAACTCCTGCTCATTACCTTGAGCAGGGTGGTCTTCGTTGGGTCCAATTTGGAATTGCATTCCACCTAAACAAGGAGAAGGGCCAGGTAAGTACTTGACTCACAGCCAATGAATGTCACGAGTCCCCTGTACTATCCCACCACCTGAAACACCAGTGTTCCTTCAGCCATAAAGAAAGAAGGTGGGCTTTAGGTTGTTAAATGCATGTAGCTTTGGAGCCTGGCCCTACCAGGACTGGCTCTGTGACACCCGGAGCCAACTCAGGGCACATCCAGCTCCATGGAGCACTGCAGAGGCAGAGCAAGATAGTCATAATGCTGCGCAACAGTTTCACATCACGCATCTCCCCAGACGTGGGAATGGCAGAAAGTAGGTATCCTCTATGAGCCTCCCTAGCAGTGCAGGTGGGGACTAAAGGGTAGACTGAGGCAGAAAGATCTCTGCCTGCCGCGGCTGACGTGCTCTTCTGCTAAGCAGAAACGTCCACCTGCTGCCGAGACTGGGAAAGAATCCCTAGCCATGAATCCTAGCATTGATTCCGCCATGTGGACGAGGGTCCCATGAAAAGCGGGAGGGCAGGGGAAGCAGATGGCCAGGCAGTGAGGACCGGTGGCCACAGAGAGAAGCTGGTCTGAGCTCTGCCCCGAGGTGATGTCACATTTTAAACAATATCTTCCTTTTTTGGGAGGGTCATACAGGTGAGCACCCTGTGGCCCGCTGAACTGATACTTACCACAGCATCCACGGCAGGAGAGTTGTCACCAACCACCAGCAGAGCAGGGCACCTGCACGGGAAAGGGGAAGAGGAGTCAGCCCAGGGTCCACCTCCAGGTTGTTAGATATCAGACTTCAGGCCACAGCAGGATTCTAAAAGGCTCTCTTTAGGTTTCCTAGCGCCCTCTGCGCCTGTCTCTACGGTATGATCCTCTGCTTTGAACTCTGAATAAAATGGGCACAGGCAGTTACTTATACATTAGTATAAAATTTCAGCCCAATGATTGAGTGTCTTAATGATTTCATTCCAAAGCACCTCTGACCAAGGGAGGAGAAAAGGGAATCGTCCAGGAATTAAGATGGGGGAAAAGAAATGTCTGGCATAAATGACAAAGCCAGGTTCTTAATTACCCAATAGTGTGACACACATAGAAAGATACCATCACTGCCAGTGGAATATGTTAGCTGTGACCTTTCCTACTAGACATTCAGGACTCCCGCATGTCAGATCCGGCATTTTTTAATCTATAGGCTTTGGGAAGTCCTCGGTGTTGGATGTGTATAACGAAGGCAGTCGGCCTCCTGATCCAAGGGCTCTAGATATGATCACCTGACTCCTGGTCCTGATGCTGACTCCATCTACTCAAAGGGGAAAGTTCAAGTCCGATCCCTGGGATAGCACATAGATAGTCATCTCTACTGTAGTGTTCCGCCCTAAGGTGGCATTTCTCCCACCCAGAAGCCCCCACCAGCAGCCCTGAGAAAAGCCAGAAGACAACATAGGAGAAAGTAGCCACTTACTGCAGGGTGACGGTGTGGGTTCCAGGCATTGGCCGCTCAATCTCCAGGTCTCTCCGGCTGCAGATAATTCGCACGTGGTTAGCATGAACAAACGTACCCCAGCAGCCATTCCCACTCCACCAACCCTGCAGGACCCTCCATAGACCATTCTAGAAAAACATCCACAGGTCATCTTCGTGAGGTCACACAGCTTTCAAGACCCCACGGCTACATGGTGTCCATAGAAGCAGTTAACAGCAGCAGGTTTCATCTGTTTCTAGCAAAACCCTCCTCATTTTGCCCAAAATTTGATATCAGTATTAATATTATTTCTACAGTAAAACAAATCAGGTCCTCTCTTAAGGTCCCTGCCTCCCTGTGCCCCTAGCTAGAGCCCCTACCTATCATTGCTAAAAGCTCAGGAATGGGCTCCTAGCACCCCTCCATTGCTAACTGAAGCCTTCCCTTGGCAGCTCTGATGTCATCTCTAAAACTCAGACCTGCTCGTCTATGTGTGCTGAAGCCTACACACTGATGCTAACTTCCTGATGTTCCACTTGGCTCGCAGATGTCTAGTGTAGAGCTGGTCCCTGCAAGTGAACACCTGGCCTCTCTACCCTCCGAAGCTCTGAGACTGAAGCCAGCGTGGCAGGATTTAAGTCACCACACCGCACCGCTTCCTAGCTGTGTGACTTGGGGAAGCAGAATAAACCTTTCTGTGCATTTGTGCCCTCATCGGGAAATAGCCTCAGTAACAGGCCCTTTCCGTTGGCCACTGTGCACGGACTCCTGTGATTCCCACTGTCCAGTCAGGAGCCCATCTCCCTCTTCTTGGTACTCATCTGCATCTTCAGACAGCAGTGAGACTGCCAAGGGGCCCCTGCAGTGAGATGCTGACAGGATTGGAGAAAGGGTACCAGAGTCCATCAGAGAGCCTAAGCTCATTACAGATGCAAACTCGCTTCCAGCAGGTTAAGTCTTAGGCACTGCCCTAGGTCACTGCGGGGGGGGGGGGGGGGCTGTGTTGGGAGTATGGCAGAGGTACTTCCGAAAGCTTCCACTAGAAGGTTCTAGAACTTCTGACTGATGCTAATATCCTTGTGTAGTCCCCTCCCCCAGGAAACCTCAGGTACCTCATCCTTTACCCCTCAGCTGCCTCTCCTCCCAGCAGCCTCCGGGGTTCTGCGTCCTCACAATGTTTCACTCCACCTACAGGGGCTTTTAATGTGAGTCAGCCTTGGGCACACGCCACAGCTCTCCACTCTGACCGTTCAGCTGCATCCCACTCATCTGTCCCCACAGCCTGGGTGGGAGCTCAGATCCCAGCAGAGCTCACTCAGTGCAAAGGGCCAGGCAGCTCCTACCCAGCCACTGTCCTTCCTGGGTCCCCACCCTATTAACCTACAGCTGCTCGGTCGGTCCTGCTCTCTGCTTCTATCCCCATTTCGCTGCAGGAAGCTGATGAGGACCCTCGTGTGACCTGGCAGCTTCTGCCCCTGCACAGGGCTCTTGTGTGACCTGGCAGCTTCTGCCCCTGCACAGGGCTCTCACCTGTTATAGGCGCTGATGAATAGGTGTAGGTTGCTCGGGTTCATGTCGTTGAGGATGTGCTGGCGGTACGTGTGTACTACCTCCACGTTGTTGTGTATCTCCTCCTGTGGTGACAGAATGAAGAGAAAGGAAGGCTTGTCACCATTCTCCAGTCACAGGGATAAAGAGCAAAGGCCCAGATGAGGCAGAGGTAACTGAGTGAGTCCGGTGCAGACTACTGAGTGATAGCTACTGGTACCAGAGAACCAGCTTTCCCTCAGGAGCCTCAGTAAAACTCAGGACTCCTGCTTCACTTCACGGTAGACCTCAGAGCATCCTGCCCCTTAGGGGATCAAAAGGAGCTTTTGTCAGTAAGGAGCCTTAGCCATGACAAAGATTAACTTGAGGGCATCATCAAGCCTCAAGGGACTTGGGGACAGTCTAGACTGTAACCTCAGGTTGCTCTAAGCCATTTCAGCTACAAGCCAAGGAGTTATACCAAAGGAGGGTATTTTCTGCTGCCCTGAGACTCAGGAGGGCATCAAAGTGTTGTAACGTTCATTAGCTCAGCAGCGGAGACTGCTCTATCCAGTAAGTAGTGCTTCACTGGGTCTGGGCAACCGAGGGGTTTTCCAGACATTGAACTTGGATGTGAGCCAAAAGGACAGCCTCCCACATGGCTGTTGGCCTTGCGCCAACATGGCTGCATGGGTGCCTGTTCTGTCTGCAGTTCATGTAAGACCCAGGCAAAGGAAGAGGCTTAGGAGACTGTATGTTGTAGGTAAACTTACAAGTTCAAGTCCCAGTCATACTTCTCCTGGTCTTCTGGAGACCTTACGCAAGCCATTCAACCTTTGGTCTGAATTTCTTCAGCTTGAATTGGAATGAATGTCATGTTTACCTCATGGTTACAGAGTTCCTGAACAGGCTCCCTGAGCTAATCCTTGGAAAGAACTGGGGATAGAGCCTCACACAGACACAGAGCTGATGCCGCAGACACATACACTGCAGACTTCACTCCTAACGATCCCACACTGTTACAAAGGAAGGCCCAACACGGGTCAACAGGAAACCAATGGTATGTCCATTCAGTGGAATATTACACAGAACCGAATCTAATATGGTGTCCAAAAAAAAATGTGAGTAGATTCTAAAATAATCATGCTAAGGGAGAGAAGCCATGGCAAAGAGAGGAGTACAGGAGTCTCTTGATGGACAAAAAGCAGAGCAGAGGGTGCCTGGGAGAAGCGAGGAGAAGACGACGGCTCACAGTGCAATGACATGGAGGAGAAGGGTGAAGGACATTTCCATTATCTCAGTTGCTGAGATGAGTGGTGGATTTGTTCAAATATGCAGCACACTGTGCTTCAACAAAAAGCAGTTTTATCATGAAACCCCACCCCTGGAGAGGAGCTATTAGCTGTTGATGGTGGCTCAAGGGGAGGAGGGGGATAAGTTTTCGGCAAGGAATGTGCCCCAGGTAGGTTGTTCATGCTCTGGTGGATAGCCCTATACACTCGCTCATACCAGCAGTACCAGCAGGATTTTGTAATTTAAAACAAACACACACATACACACATGAAGCCAGGAAGGAAGTCTGGGAAGAGCTGAAGAGGAAGAACTTAAGGTACATTTGTTCAGAAGACATTGTATGCATGTATAAAATTCTCAATGTGGGAGAGGCAAGAAAAAATCATATGAATGGCTTGCTGGCTATTAGTCAATACTTCACAATAATTCACAGACTTCAGCCTGGGTCACCCCTTGACTGCATCTTGTTTGTACCCCATGCCCATGTGGCTCTGTGCTGAGTGTCGCATGGTTAACTGCTCCGTGAGGACACGGGACACAGGTCTACACCACTCACCTTGCCGAAGAGATGGGACACCACCATGTCAGGCAGGGCTTGGGTCCATCCTGAGATCTGTGGGGGGAGGGGGGGAGTCAACCAAGAAAAAAAAAATCAGCAACTCGGATTTCCTCAGCAGAGCCTAGGGCTCGAGAGGCAGAGTGATAACCTCCTGCCTCGCTGGGCTTCATCCAGGTCTCTATGACAGCCGGGGCAGAGCTTGACTCTGGGATGTGTCTCATAGGCCAATCTCATAGGAAAGGTTTGGTCCTACTGGGAGATAGCGGGGAACTTGTAAGAGACTGAGACCCCCAGGAGGCCTTCAGATCGTTGGGGTAGTTTCTTTTATTCTTGCCTCCAGCCTGTGGCTGGCCTACAGCCATGGCATATGTATGGTCTTGCTTGCCACAGGGCCCAGATCATAGACCAAATCCCCCAAAACTGAGGAACCCGAATAAGCCTAGCCTCAGCTAACGTCAGTTATCTCCGACATCTTGGATATCACAGATACAGTTCTGCTGTGTAGCAGTTCAGCTCCTGGCTCCAGTCCCCTCCTGGAGCTCCAGCCCCAGGCAGGCCAGGCAGGGCTTTCCATCCAGTTCCTTCCCAATAGAGCCAACATGGAAGAGACTTACAGCAAGTGGGGCGGAGCTGCAACCTAGCTAGGCCAAGCCTTCCCTGCTTGCAGTGTTCAAAGTCCTCGTCACAAAAGCCCCATGACCCCCACACATGGTGATCTCCCTATCCACAGATCAGGGCCCACTCATCCCTGGCTACCCCTCCTACAACCATCCCTAGCTTCTCCCCTCCAGCAAGTTTCTGGTCTATGAAATCCGTGAAGTCTCCGAATTCCCTAATGACTTCCCGTACCCGCTCTAAAGAGACTGTATACAGCAGGATCTGAAAGCATAGTAGCATTCAATAAATGTTCAGATCATGACATAAAATCCAAGCCACTAGGTATACAATAGGAGCTGTATAAATGCACAAGGACACTGTAGGTGCTCTATAGATAGAAGGCCGATAGCACAGGTAGTTCTGCTTGGATAGAGATGGGCAAGGGAGATGAACACTTGACCTGGGGTCCTGGACTGGCCCGATGGCCACTTGCGGCTGTGAAGCACTGGAGATGGAGTCGGGGCTGAAGGGCCTAGATCTCAGTTCTCTTGTCTATAACTGAAGGTATTAGGATCTGTATCATCAGGCCATAGTAAAGCTGCCATAGTTAGGATCCTGTAAGCCACCAGGCAACACAGGCTCTGACACTCATTCTTGGTGCACCAATGGCCCTAGACATGCAGGCTGTCTTTCAAGGCCAGGGGGACTGCACATGGGGAATTCATTAAAACCACAGCCTATCTCTCAGCTGGAGGCCAGTGCCCCAGCCCTCCTTGTTTGGCTTAGAACAGTGGACCAGCCGCCAAGTGGACCCAAATGGAATGTCCCTTTCTCGGCTGGAAAACAAAATAAAAGCCAGGCAGGATTCTTCATTCCTGGCTGCCCTACAGGGATGGACAGGGTTCCCAAACTCTATCAAGACTTTAGGAAGAAACACAGCATCTAGTAGCCAGCGAGGGATGGGTGTAGCCCATGCCCTTCCCCCAACACCCCCAACAGCTGCCTAAGAAAACTACTATCCCAGTAAGAGACTCGTCACATCGGCCTGTGTTGTGTGGCTTTAATCAGAAATTTCTCCCTATCCTTGCAGACAATGGGGACTTTACAGAAGAAAAGAAAGCAATTCTCACTTAGAGAAAAAATAAATAAATCGACAGGATCAACAGGGTTCTTTGGGACAGCAGCCAGGGCTAGGGCCAAACCTCTATGACCTTTAGAGCAGCAAATGGTTGCTAGCCTAAACAGGGTTGAGGAAGGGTGCTTTCTTGGACGGTAAGGAAAGTAGAAGAGGGGGGCCAAGAAGGCTCTACCCTGAGTAGAGGCCGGGACCCCTCCAATCTGCCCTGCCCAGCCCTTACCTTAGAGGCAGCCCAGTCCATCCAGCCTTCAGCACAGGGGTTCACATTCATGAGCACGAGGCCCTCCACCATCTCAGGGTTGTTGAGCTGTCATCAGAGACACAACATGACATACACTGAGGGCTTTAAGCCAGCAACCCTGGCGACCCAAGAGCAGGGTTAATGGCTCCCTGCATAGTCAGTACAGGACTGAGGTTCTTGGTCATTCAAAACTTGACTAGGTCCTCAAGAGAGCAGGAGGAAGAAGCCATAGTAAAAGAAAGAATGCACTTGCATGTCATGTCTCCTCGCCTCACAGAGCCTCGGCTTCCCCACATGCCCAGTGTGCAATAGCCAAGCCACAACTAAGAAAGGCACAGAGAGATGCCCTGTGGCTCTATTCCTAAAATTCCTATGTATTTAAGACTCCAAGATCATGCTAGCATCTAGTTGAGACTGATACCCAGGTTGATTTGTACTTTGACGGTACACCTGAGCACCATCAAGGTGTGGGCTGAAGGGTATGTGCCTCTTTTAGACAAGAAGGATACCCACAGTGCTAGAAGTGGTTACTGTCACACCAGCACATGTCTGACTCTGAAATCACACTAGCCCATGTCTGGCCCCTAAACCCATTTTAATTCTGAATTCCAGATGACCTGGGTCGAAAAACTCAGAGATAAAACAGTGCAGAATCAGAGAGAGGTCTCTGAGTGGGAAGCCATCCACATTTCTGGTTCAGGGAACAGGACCAGTGACCAAAAGCCCTGTCTAGCATGGCATTTCAGCACCAAAAGAGACCAAAGCTGTTAGTACTGACAAGGGATATATGTTACAAGTGCCTCGAGTCACTGTTACTTGAGAAATGAAAGTACAGCTCATTTCTCTTCCCTGTTTAGGGTTTGTTGTTGTTGGTGGTGGTGGTGGGTTTTCTTTTTTGATGCTTTCCAATGTGTGTGTGTGTGTGTGTGTGTGTGTGTGTGTGTGTGTGTGTGTGTTTTACATACCCGACTGTGCAAGTATATACATTACATGCCCAGAGCACCCATGCAAAGGTCAGGACAAAGCAAAGGTATCTATCCCTATTGCTTTCTGCTGCATTCCCTTGAGACAGGGTCTCTCATCAAGTAGGCTAGGCTGGCCGCTCAGACACTTCTCCAGATGCCCCTGTCTCCACCCCACTACCATGCTGAGGTCACAGGCACCTGCAGCCATGCCTGTCTTTTACATGGGTCCTGGGGATTCCAACTCCAGTCCTCAACTCTCCATGCTTGCACCGCACACTCTTGCCCACTCAGCTAGCTCCCCGGCCCGTAAGTCATTTTTTAATGTCATTTCACAAACTGCCAAAGAACTTACAGCGAAGCGGGTCAGGATGTAGGCGCCAGCTCCTGTCCCCATGCCAATGACACTCTTGAGCCTGGAAATCAAATGAAGATTCAGGTCGCCAAAGGGAGATGTGATGGAGACCGTGCCCACTCCTATAAACTTTCTCACTTACTCCTAAGAGCACCACCCCTTGGATGTCATTGTTGAGGAGGCTGACGAGCTTGCCCATGCCACGAGAGGCAGGCTGCCCTGAGTGCTCTGCAGGTCCAGAGCTGTGACCTTGAAAGCCTTGACCCTCTTGACCCTTTTCCCGTGACTGTGGCCAGCCCAGGCTCTGAGACACCAAGCATTTATAGGAAAGCCCATTAAGAAGTTGCCTCACCCCACTCCCAAGCTTTCTTCTGGATTCTGAAACTTGGAATGAGAACAAATTGGGCCAGAACCGTGGGGTTCAACCCGAGGAGAGGCTGAAGTGAGGGAGAAAGGGGAGCCTGCAGGGGCAGAATGAGGGACTGGAAAGAGAAGCCAAGATCCCAGAGAACACTTTTCCAGAATGTTCCATAGGATCAGGAGGCAGGGACAGAATGTGCGTTGGGGGCCACTCAAGAAGTAAGGCCACAGACACAGGACACAGAGCACAATGTCCAGCTGAGGAAAGTCAGGTTTTCAGACCCGACTGAGAACGCCAACCTGCACTTTAGAAGTCAGGCCAAGGAGGCCAGCAGCTGCCCTTCTATGACAACCTTAGAAGAAAGAGTCCCTTGCTCTTACCCAAACTGGTGAAGGACTCCAGGAAGCATTTCAGCCAACTGATCCATTGAGGGGTACATGTACCTGTGAGGTATATGGGAAGGCAGATCTTGAGAACCCAGACCCTGGGAGAAACCAATCTCCCATACCAGGATATTCTGAAAGCTCAGGTACCAGCTGGCCCTTCTACACACAGACATTACACACCCAACACCTCAGCATCCACTGGGTAAGCGCACCCCGCCCTAACACTGTAGCTTCCTCTGAACTGGGAAGGGACAGCAATAGGCTGGG
Source organism: Mus pahari (assembly GCF_900095145.1). Lineage (NCBI taxonomy): Eukaryota > Metazoa > Chordata > Mammalia > Rodentia > Muridae > Mus > Mus pahari. The sequence goes on from NC_034606.1 coordinate 32,382,418, forward strand.
AGGACATAGAAGCAAGGGGACCCACTTTGTTCAATTGTTCAGGAAGTTCCTAGAGGAAGTGATGCTGAGACGGAGCCCATTGGAGAAATGGACCCTAGACAGAGCAGATATGTGGAGGACCCTGAAAGAGCTGGGAGGAGCCTGGATGGGGAGACTTTACTTAACTGGGGACACCTTTAGGAGAAAGGAGGGGCAAAGACATGGGACTCCTTTGGGAGTGGTCACACCTCAGCTTGGTGTCAGAGCCTCCCAGGTACAAATAATGGAAAAATCACCTAACTATGAAGGCTTCAGTTTCCTGTTAGCTTCCTGGAGATGGGTATTTAATAGATAGATAGATAGATAGATAGATAGATAGATAGATAGATAGATAGATAGATAGACAGACAGACAGATAGATAGATAATAAAAAAAGAGTGGCTGATTCCTAAGCAGGAAGAAGACTCCAAAGAAGAGGAGACAGCCATTGATCCCCAATCCTGCTTTGAGAGCTCCAAGACAAGGGGTGTCACACAGGCCCTACCCCAGAGGACAGGGAGAAGCCACATCCTGTTCCAACAGTGTTCTACTTTAGGCACACTGAAGTCACCAGGTAAACTTGGGGGCACACACCTCACATCTTAATCTATAAATACACTTCACATATTTCTCTGGTGGGGGGGGCAAGGTTTAGAAACATGGTGAGTAAGAGCCTCGGAATGATCCCCCCCCCCATCTCTCAGACTAATCAAGGTGACTTAGTGGAGAGAGCCCTGGTTTTGTCCGCTGGTTAACGGTTAACTGTACCCCACTGTTGAACAAGCTCTTTACACCTGGACTTGTCCCAGGGGAGCCAGATGTCCCTTCTCTTCTTTGATGATAAAAGTTAATAATTAAGAACTGAGATCAGTAATAAAAGAGTGTATCTGTCTGTAAATGGTCGTGGGGACACCACAGAAAGCCTGTAAACCCAAGGAAAGGGCTAGTCCTGCATGTTCCATCCAGCATTATCGAGTGTTGGAGGAGACCTCCTGCATGAGAGACTGTAAGAGTCAGTGAGCCCAATCCCCATCACTGCACAGACTATGTGAGAGGCACAGCATAAATGTGTGCACATGCATGCACGCACACTCTCTCTTTCCCTCTGTCTCTTTGTCATCTCTCTCTGTCTTTGTTGCTCTCTCTTACACACCACACACACACACACACACACACACACACACACACACACAATTGGAAAAGAAACTAAAAGTAAATGTTATGATACATTCACATATATTGTCTTGGCTTCTCTTTTTTCTTTCTTCCCTTTTCTCTTAAAAAAAAAAATTGTTAAGATGATTTTACTATGACTTGAAGCTAACCTCAAGCTTCCCGAGTGCTTCAGTCCAGGCATGCATCCCTGTGCCCCGCTTAGAGATGACAAATCTAGTCTTTTACTATGGGTAATTCTGTTTTCCCCTGATTGGCAAATCCTCCTCTACATGCATGCCATCTACTTGTGGGGTGAAGGTCTCTGCTCTTACCCCACTGGGAAGGAAGGGGCACCATCCTGTTGGCCAGGGGCATCCACATGGCAGACAGCAAAATGTTGTGTGATCTCCTGCATGTCCTCGGAGTTGAAGAGGGGATTGTAGCAGGTCTTGTCTGCAGGACACACCAAGGGGCAAATGAGAAAGACGTTAGGTATACACTCATTAGTTTTTTTCCTTCACTTCACAGCAGCAGAGGGACTCCCAAGGAAGTGGGCATCTCTGTGAGTTCGAGGCCAGCCTAGTCTACACCGAGGGAGTTCTAGGCAAGTTCCACTGTATAATGAGATCCAACTTAAAAAGAAATAGTCTAAGTCTTCACCTCTTCATACCAGACCTCCCTCTGGTGAGAGAAGAGAGAAGAGTTATAGAACTAAGGTCTGGTGCAGTGTAGAACTGGTCCCTAATCTTCTTGAGTCTTTGAACTCCTGATCTTCTTACCACTATCCATGACTACTGAGATTAGAGAGGCATGCAACACTACTACCACACTTGACTTTTGTTTGTCGTTTGTTTTCTGTAGCTCTGGCTGACCTGTAACTTATGTAGACTAGGTTGGTCTCCAACTCACAGCAATCTCCTGACCTTGGCTTCCTAGGTGCCAGGAGGTCAAGCATAAGCCATCAAGCCTGGATTACTGCCTTTCAACTTAAACTGCATGAAAATTCACTGCAACATTATATAATACAGGTAAGTGCAAAGACCCTGAATATCCATCCTCCAGTGTGGTGGTTTGAATAAGAATGCCCCCCACTCCTGCCATAGACTCATGTATTTGAAGACTTAGTCATCAGGGAGTGGCACTATTTGAAAAGATTAGAAGGATTGGGTATGACTTTGTTGGAAGAATTGTGTCACTGGGGAGCAGAGTTTGAGGTTTCAAAAGCCCATGCCAGGTCCAGTCTCTCTCTCTCTCTCTCTCTCTCTCTCTCTCTCTCTCTCTNTCTCTCTCTCTCTCTCTCTCTCTCTCTCTCTCTCTCTCTCTGCTTACAGATCAGGATGTACTTCTCCAGCACCTGCCTGCCTCATGCTTTCTGTTATGACCATGGATTAAATCTCTGAAACTGTAAGCATGCCCCCACTTCAATGCTTTCTTTGGTAAGAGTTGCACTGGTCATGGTATCTCTTCCCAGCAGCAGAACAGTGACTAAGACAGAAACTGGTACTAGAAGTGAGGTATTGCTCTGACAGGTCTGATCATGCTGTATGTTGGAGAAAAACATGAAAGACCAAGTATGGTTCAATAAGATTCAGTAGGATCTTATTCACCAACAAGAAAGTAAAGTATTGACAAAGCTACAACATATATCAGTCTTAAAAACAGACTAAGACAGTCATGAGCTAATCATGAGGGATTACACCCTCGAGGACTGTGCTTGTATGACATTCTAGAGACATATAGGAGACAAGGTGTCCGCAGCAGGGCTGGGGAGTGTGGAAGATCAGGGCAGCAGAGATAGGTAACAAGGCTTCTTTTCAGAAAGACTACAGTGTCAAAGGCCATTGCATATATTAATCTTTAAGTCATTGTAACACTTGTTAGGCAGCGGAGGGGCTTGCTTCCTGTCCCCAGAGCATCCAGTACTAACAGAAGAGTAAGTTTCAGGTTTTCCAAGGCTGAGGCTGGAAACAAGAAGTCCCAAAAGCAGTAAGAGCAGCTGATGTCTGCCAGCTCTCCCCAAGCATTCCAGCTTCCTAAACTCACGGTTCATGCCGATGTCGTGATATGTGAGGATGACAGGACGGTTGCCCTTGGGGGTCCCACACAGGGTGACATGCAGGGAGCCATGTAGGGTCTCAATATCCTGCTCCTGAGGAGAGACCACAGACAGAGGATCATCACATGGGATTCACAGTGTTAGTGTGGCTGGTTCATTGACTATGGACACATGCCAAGCTCCCAACTGTGTCCTGAGGATACCCCAAGAATACACTGCCTATGGTCTCTAGAGCTCTGTGCTGGCAACAGCAGATGTCTGAGACCAGAAGAGAGAGGGAAGGGAAAGGAAGAGAAGGGAAGGGAAGGGAAGGGGAGGGAAGGGGAGGGGAGGGGAG